>NC_037682.1:108536347-108646326 GCF_003255815.1 Theropithecus gelada | reverse complement strand
AAAAAAAAAAAAAAAAAAAAAAAAAAAAAAAATGTGCGCCTAATTAAACATACGAATCCTGGCTGGGCACGGTGGCTCACGCCTGGAATCCCAGCACTTTGGGAGGCTGAGGGGAGGAGGGGTGGATCACAAGGTCAGGAGTTCGAGACCACCCTGGCCAACATAGTGAAACCCTACCTCTACTAAAAATACAAAAAAAAAAAAAATAGCTGGGCATGGTGGCGGGCGCCTGTAATCCCAGCCACTCACGAGGCTGAGGCAGGAGAATTCGCTTGAACCCTGGAGGTGGAGGTTGTAGTGAGCCGAGATCATGCCTTTGCACTCCAGCCTGGGTGATAGTGCGAGACTGTCTCAAAAAAAAAATCAATTTATTATGGCTTTTCAGGGTCTTTCTCAAGATAAAATCCTGATTTCTGAATTCCAAGAGTCCACTGGTGTTTCTATTATAATGTCCATCTCTCTCTTTGAATTAATTGCAAGTCTCTTTCCCTGACTAAATATGAATTATTCTGTGGCAAGTGTCTTATTCCTCCTTGTAGCCTCAGTGCCAGGGAAAACCTGGCACAACAAATATTTCTTGATAAATATTTAATGGATGAGTAAAGTCAAGGTTAATTTTTTTTCTTTTTTAGATGGAGTTTTGCTTTTGTTGCCCAGGCTGGAGTGCAACGACGTCATCTCAGTTCACTGCAACCTCTGCCTCCCGGGTTCAAGCGATTCTCCTGCCTCAACCTCCCGAGTAGCTGAGGTTACAGACGCCCACCACCACAACTGGCTAATTTTTGTATTTTTAGTAGAGACAGGATTTCACTATGTTGACCAGGCTGGTCTCCAGCTCCTGACCTCAAGTGATCCACCCGCCTTGGCCTCCCAAAGTGCTAGGATAACAGGCGTGAGCCACCATGCCCAGCCTTTTCTTTTTGTTTTGTTTTGTTTTGTTTTGAGACAGAGTCGTGCTCTGTCACTCAGGCTGGAATGTAGTGGTGCGATCTTGGTTCACTGCTACCTCTGCCTCCCAGTCCCAAGCGATTCTCCTGCCTCAGCCTCCCGAGTAGCTGGGATTACAGGTGTGTGCCACTACACCTGGCTGATTTTTGTATTTTTAGTAGAGAAAGCATTTCACTGTGTTGGCCAGGCTGGTCTTGAACTCCTGACCTCAAGTCGTCTACTCACCTCAGTCTCTTAAAGTGCTGGGATTGCAGGCCTGAGCCATTATGCCCGGTCTAGCTGTCGTCTTATTTTGGAAGAGATTTGCTCACATTGGCATTTCTTTTTTTTTTTTTCTTTTTTTTTTGAGACAGAGTTTCAGCCTTGTCACCCAGGCTGGAGTGCAGTGCTGCGATCTCGGCTCACTGCATCCTCCACCTCCTGGGTTCATCCTGCTTCAGCCTCCCAAGTAGCTGGGATTACAGGTGCCTGCCACCATGCCCAGCTAATTTTTTGTGGGTTTTTTTCTTTCTTTTTTTTTTGAGAAGTCTTGCTCTGTTGCCCAGGCTGGAGTGCAGTGGTGCTATCTCAGCTCACTGCAACCTCCACCTCCCAGGTTCAAGCGATTCTCCTGCCTCAGCCTCCTAGACAGCTGAGACATCAGGCATGCACCATCACGCCCAGCTAATTTTTTTGTATTCTTAGTAGAGACAGGGTTTCACTATGTTGGTCAGGCTGGTCTCAAACTCCTAGCCTCAAATGATCTGCCCGCCTTGGCCTCCCAAAGCGCTGGGATTACAGGCGTGAGCCACCACGCCCAGCCCTCGCATTGGCGCTTCTTATGAAATGACTACTTCCCCAGGAATGGGCTCTCTTTCCACTTTTCTGACCCTCAGCTTTCTGTTCTTATCTCTTATCTGAGTTCCAGCAGTTATCCTGTAGTGATGATGAGCAGAGTAGGAGTCTTTCCCTTCTGGCAGGAAGTGTACCCTATCTGCCAAATTACAGTTCTGGTTGTGCCCTGGTAAATGGACACCTAGAGACTTTCTATGTAAGAGCAGTCAACATGACCTTAACTGTGGCAAATGTTTCTTGCCCATTGTCAGGCAGACTTCATCAGCTCCTCTCTATTATAAGGTCCCTGGGGGCAGGAGCTAGGTCTAATTTATCTTGGTATCTCCCGTGATGTTTAGCACAGTAGCCCAGTGTCATCCTCGTAGCAGATTAATTCAGCAACGATTTATTAAGTGCCCATGAAATAGGCATTTTACTTGGTTCTGGGGATACCAAACAATGTCTGCCTTCATGGAAATAACTTGTCTTATATAGTGGCAGAAAGTTGACAATTGAACTGGGTGATAGGTAAATAGGGGATCATTGTACTATTCTCTTTACATTTCTGTGTTTGAAATTTTTCATAATAAAAAGTGTAAAAAGGTAGAGAATGGGGGAAGAGTGTCCTGGGAAGAATGAGGTTCTGAGAATGTTTTGGACAAACAGATGCAGCACTCAGTCAACAACCAGAACTAATAGAGGATGTTGTTGGAACTGGCCTTATAAGTTGATCTCATGGAGCTACCTCCACGGTTACCAGAGGTTGAGAAGGGTAGGGAGTACGGGGGAATGAAGAGAGGTTTGTTACTGGACTTGGTAGCTTACGCCTGTAAACCCAGTGCTTTGGAAGGTTGTGGTGAGAGGATCTCTTAAGGCCAAGAGTTTGAGACCAGACTGGGCAACATAGAAAGACCCCATCTCTACAAAAAACAAGCAAACAAAAATTAGCCAGGGATGGTGGTGCAGGCTTGTAGTCCCAGCTAATGGAGAGGCTGAAGCAGGAGAGTTGCTTGAGCCTAGGAGTTCGAGGTTACAAGTAATCTTGCCACCACACTCCAGTTTGGGTGAAAGAGCAGGAACTTGACTCTGAAAAATAATAATAAAAAGAATAAGAAAAAAAAAAGAGGCCGGGCGCGGTGGCTCAAGCCTGTAATCCCAGCACTTTGGGAGGCCGAGACGGGCGGATCACGAGGTCAGGAGATCGAGACCATCCTGGCTAACACGGTGAAACCCCGTCTCTACTAAAAAAATACAAAAAAACTAGCTGGGCGAGGTGGTGGGCACCTGTAGTCCCAGTTACTCGGGAGGCTGAGGCAGGAGAATGGCGTGAACCCTGGAGGCGGAGCTTGCAGTGAGCCGAGATCCGGCCACTGCACTCCAGCCTGGGCGACAGAGCGAGACTCCGTCTCAAAAAAAAGAAAAAAAAAAGAAAAAAAAAAGAGATGTTGGTTAATGGATACAAAAATACAGTAAAATACAGTTAGAATAAGTTCTAGTGTTTGATAGCAAAGTAGGATTACTATAGTAAATAGTAATTTATTGTGTATTTCAAAATAGCTAGAAGATTTAGAGTATTTCCAACACAAAGAAATGGTAAGTATTTGTGGTGATGGATACCCGAATTACCCTGATTTGATTATTACATATTGTATGCATGTATCAAAATATCAGATGTATCCCATAAATATGTGCAATTATTATGTACGAATAAAACAAGAATTGGCCGGCTGGGCGCAATGGCTCATGCCTGTAATCCCAGCACTTTGGGAGGCCGAGGGGGGAGGATCATGATGTCAGGAGATTGAGAGCATCCTGGCTAACATGGTGAAACCCTGTCTCTACTAAAAATACAGAAAAAAAAAAAAAAATTAGTCCCAGCTACTCGGGAGGCTGAGGCAGGAGAATCACTTGAACCCGGGAGGTGGAGTTTCCCTACAAGAACCAAGTGCAGTGAGCCGAGACTGCACCACTGCACTCCAGCCAGGGTGACAGAGTGAGACTCCGTCTCAAAAAAAAAAAAAAAAAAAAAGAATTGGCCGCTGAGCACGGGACTCACATCTATAATCCTAGCACATTGGGAGGCTGAGGTAGGTGGATCACCAGGTCAGAAGTTCGAGACCAGCATGGCCAATATGGTGAAACTCTATCTCTACTAAAAATACAAAAATTAGCCGGGCATAGTAGCGTGCGCCTGTAGTCCCAGCTACTCAGGAGGCTGAGGCAGAAGAATCACTTGAACCCAGGAGGCGGAAGTTGCAGTGAGCCGATATCGTGCCACTGCACTCCAGCCTGGGTGACAGAGTGAGACTCCATCTCAAAAAAAAAAAAAAAAAAAGAATTGGCCTTATAATTAGATCAAAGCCTTTATTATTTGAAGGACATTAAGGCAGTATCTACAGCACTCAGGCTAGAGGCCTTTATAGGTGTAGAGGAGGGTTGGTACTTGAAGCCCAGGTGGGACTCTGATTTTTCCTTCTTCACTATTTCTAGAGTCTCTAGCCCAGAGTATAGCTAACCCATATCAACAGGTAGAATGCACTGATAACATCCTGCCAATAACTGCTTCTTTTTTTTAAGATGGAGTTTCACTCTTGTTACCCAGGCTGGAGTGCATTGGCACTATCTCGGCTCACTGCAACCTCTGCCTCCCAGGTTCAAGTGATTCTCCTGGCTCAGCCTCCCAAGCAGCTGGGATTATGGGCACCTACTGCCGTACCTGGCTAATTTTTGTATTTTTAGTAGAGATGGGGTTTCACCATGTTGGTCAGGCTGGTCTCAAACTCTTAACTTAGATGATCTACCCACCTTGGAATCCCAAAGTACTGGGATTCCAGGTGTGAACCACCATGCCTGGCCAATGGTTCTTCTTCACTCTTGCTCTAGCTATAGTCAAATCTTCCCCCAATCTTAGAAGTGGTGGATGGGAATGACACCTTGGGAAAAGGAAAGGAGTTTATCAGTGAAAGGATTGGCATTCAAGGGGACAATCACATCTTCAGGCTCCTTCTTTTTATGAATTTCTAAGCTTTCTTTCAATCATTTCAGTCTATGATTTCTTTCAATCATACAGCCTATTATAGGCTCTAAAGGTGAGGCTGAATAAGTTGCTTGCAGACTCTTGATAGTAGTGGAAAGAAGAGTAAATAAGGCTGCTGTTGTCTATGCCTCAGCTCAGGCGTACTGAATTAGAATGACTGGGACAATGTCTCCAGATGATGATTACAGACGCTAAAGACTAAGAACTGGGCCAGGTGTGGTGCTCACGCCTGTAATTCCAGCACTTTGGGAGGCTGAGTTGGGTGGATCACGAGGTCAGGAGATTGAGACCATCCTGGACAACAAGGTGAAACCCCATCTCTGTTACAAATACAAAAATTAGCTGAGCGTGGCAGCACATGCCTATAATCCTACTCTGGAGGCTAAGGCAAGAGAATCGCTTAAACCCGGGAGGCAGAGGTTGCAGTGAGCCAAGATCACGCCACTGCACTCTAGCCTGGTGACAGAGCGAGACTCCATCTCAAAAAAAAAAAAAAAAAAATTAAGAACTGATTTATACCATTTCTCTTTGCTTACATTCATGGAGCAAGCATATAGACCTGCAAACTTTTGCCTTCATTAAATTTCATTTGATTTATTTGTCACTTAGCTAGATTGCTAGTGATGTTTCTCTCTCAAAACAGGAGAGTGAAATGCTTTACACCTTAGGAAATATTAAGGGAGATTCAGTTTACAGTTCATTGAGTAGTCATCTTTAAAATGAATTCAGAATAAGGAACAGTCAGTCTTTCTCCCTACCCCCCACCTTCGTCTCCAATATATTAAAGATGCAAAAAGCACACCTGTCCCTTGTTTTCAGGGAAGCTAGAGTGTTGCCAATGGCAACTACCAGACCACTTGAGATTTACTACTGCAGATTCCCTAAGCAACTTTGGAAACCATCTTTGCAGGTAATCTTCAGTGAGAAAAGGCTAAGGATAAACTAGTTCTATTGCTTCCCCAGCTACCACCTGTTTCTGAGTTTTCCTGTGTGGCATAGCAGACTCTGAACAGCCTGTTCACCGGGGGAAGAGTTAAGGGTTCTCTGTCTCCACTGTGTCTCTGGGGCAAGGCAGAATACAGAGAAAGCTTTCTTTGGAAAAAGCAGAAGCAGCATCTGCTCTGGATATAGGCAAATTGCAAGAACTACTTGCCAGGAAGAATTGCTGCCCAGCTCGTAGCCTGGCACGGTGGTGTTAAAAAGACTCTTTTCTTTTTTTTTTTTTTTTTTTTTTTTTTTTTTTTTTTTTTTTTTTTTTTTGAGACGGAGTCTCGCTGTGTCACCCAGGCTGGAGTGCAGTGGCGCGATCTCGGCTCACTGCAAGCTCCGCCTCCCGGGTTTATGCCATTCTCCTGCCTCAGCCTCCGAGTAGCTGGGACTACAGGCGCCCGCCACCACGCCCGGCTAGTTTTTTGTATTTTTAGTAGAGACGGGGTTTCACCATGTTAGCCAGGATGGTCTCGATCTCCTGACCTCGTGATCCACCCGCCTCGGCCTCCCAAAGTGCTGGGATTACAGGGTTGAGCCACCGCGCCCGGCCAAAAAGACTCTTTTCAAGCTCCATTGGCACTTCTGGGTATTACAGAATTTATAGTTGAATGTTCTCTGAGATCTGTGGAATAAGAAGCACCTTTCAAGATTTAGACATAATGGCAAACGTATTAGGGTTCTCCAGAAAAACAGAGCTGATAGGATATGTGTAGATATATAGAAAGAAATTTATTGTGAGGCATTGGCTCATAAGACTATGAAGGCTGAGAAGTCGACCATCTGCTATCTGCAAGCTGGAGGCCTAGGAAAGACAGTGATGTAGCTCCAATGTAAGCCTGAAGGTCTGAGAACCAGGAACGTTGATGTCTGAGGGCAGAAGAAGATGAATGTCCTTGCTCAAGCAGAGAGAGCAAATTTGCCCTTCCTCTGACTTTTTGGTTCTATTTGCACCCTCGACCAGTTGGATGATGCCAGCCCACATTGGTGAAGATGGATTTTCTTTGCTCAGTCTACTGATTCCATTGCTAATCTCATCTGTAAACACCCTCACAGACACACCCAGAAATCACATTTTACCAGCTATCTGGACATCCCTTAGCCCAATCAAGGTAACATATAAAATTAACCATCAGAGAAAGCAACAAGAAATCAACTTCATGGTCCAGTTACCATTTCCTCTGTGATGTCAGTGATTTCAGTCTGTTGATATTTTTGTTATCTGAAATAACTCTGTCTTACATGAATTTTTGCTGTCTTTTTAGGGTCCATCTTCTAATAGGAGCCTCCTTCCTCATTGTTCCTAGCAAGTCCATAGGATATCTAACATCCTTCAGTCCCAAAATATCCACAGTGCTCTATCAAGAGCTGCGGATGCTCTGAGCTGTTCTCTTAACACCGCCTCCCACCATACTAGCTGGCGTGGCAGTTTCTGCTAGGGATTGTCACAGCTCTGATGGGGACAATGCACACTGCTGTATTCAGTTACTGTGCTGCGGTCCTTGCCGGATACTGACATCTCTGTAGGCTGGCACTGCCATGACTCTGTTCCCTCTTGTGGGCACTCTGAGTCTTTTCAGCTGCTCCACTGAGAGCCTTCTGGGTATTAAAGGAGTACCTGGGCTGTAGCATAGAATAATTTCCCTTGCTCTTTTGGATATACACTCAGAGAGAAGTCCCAAAACATGTTATTTGAGCCCTACTGTGTTACAGAGACAGAGAAACAGCTCTTTCTTTAGGTTTTTGTTTTGTTTTGTTTTGTTTTGTTTTTTGAGACAGAGTCTCACTCTGTCGCCCAGGCTGGAGTGCAATGGTGCGATCTCTGCCCACTGCAAGCTCCGCCTCCCCGGCTCATGCCATTCTTTTGCCTCAACCTCCCGAGTAGCTGGGACTACAGGCGCCCACCACCACGCCCAGCTAATTTTTTTGTATTTTTAGTAGAGATGGGGTTTCACCATGTTAGCCAGGATGGTCTCGATCTCCTGACCTCGTGATCTGCCTGCCTCAGCCTCCCAAAGTGCTGGGATTACAGGTGTGAGCCACCACGCCTGGCCTTTTGTTTTTGTTTTGAGGCAGCATCTCACTCTGTTGCCCAGGCTGGAGTGCAGTGGCATGATCTCGGCTCACTGCAACCTCCACTTCCCGGGTTCAAGCAATTCTTGTGCCTCAGCCTCCCAAGTAACTGGGACTGCAGGCACATGCCACCATGCCCAGCTAATATTTGTATTTTTAGTAGAGATGACGTTTCACCATGTTGGCCAGGCGGGTCTCGAACTCCTGATCTCAAGAGACCCACCTGCCTTGGCCTCCCAAAGTGCTGTGATTACAGGCATGAGCCACAGCACCTGGCCCGAGAAACAGCTCTTACAATGTCTAGACAAGACTTATCTTTTCCATGTGCCCTGGATCTTCAGCTAAGGGGTTGAAGTAGAGTAGGGGTTGCGTTTGAGTAGCAATGACCACATTTCATTCTGATGATCAAGGCATTGGCTCTTGAAAAAGCCTATCATGGTTGGCTCCTTATTTCTCTAGAAGGAAGAGTCTCAGATGAAGTGCCCAGCCTTCCTACCAATAAACTTCCTTAGACGCATCCCACCAGCTAGCCAGACATACCCAGCCATACCTGAGTCATCTTCAATAGACAAGATGAGAGCTCTGATCCAACCCTGCACCTTGTGCTATCTTAAAGGTTTTTCATGTTTGTAAGCTTTATTTATCCTATAGGATCATAAGACACTTGAGATCAGAGGCCATGTTTTCTACTTCTTTTATATTTGTAGCATTAGTGTAGCCCCAGAACTATCCTACCATGAAGTAAAACAAACCTAAGTAACCCTTTATAATTTAAAAAGTACTTTTGTAAGTATTGTCTCATTTAGTTTTCACAACAACTTCATTAGTTAGGTTATTATCTTCATCTTGCTAATGAGATCATCCAAGCTGTCCAAGGTCACCAAGCCACTTAGTTGCAGAGCTGAGTCTTGAATCACCATTAACTTACTCAATGTTCAGGTCTCTTTCCATTACTCCACTGCTGCCAGCTTCAGGAACCAGCTATAATGCTTATACTCTAAAGCTAGCTGCTACCTTCCCTCTCTTCCCTCCTCATCTCCCAGATCTCAGCAGGAAATGTGAAAGAGGACTGAGTACAAGCCATTTTTCTTTGTTTGTTTGTTTGTTTTTTAAGACGGAGTCTCACTCTGCTGCCCAGGCTGGAGTTCTGTGGCATGATCTCCGCTCATTGTAACCTCTACCTCCTGGGTTCAAGCAATTCTCCTGCCTCAGCCTCCCCAGTAGCTGGGATTATAGGTGCCTGCCACCATGCCCAGCTAATTTTTATATTTTTAGTAGACACGGAGTTTCACCATTTTGGCCAGGCTGGTCTTGAACTCCTGACCTCAGGTGATCAACCTGCTGTGGCCTCCCAAAGTGCTGGGATTACAGGGATAAGCCATTGCGCCCAGACAATTCATTTTATTTCATCCTTATTCTTTCCATTTTCAACTTGCCTTCTTGTATGTGGTGCCTTTTCCTGCTTGTATCTGAGATTGTCTTATGGTCTAAATGTTTGTGACACCCCCCACCACCCAAAATTCATATATTGAAGCCTTAACCCTCAATGTAATGGTATATGGAGATGAGGTCTTTCTTGGGGAGGTACTTAGGTTTAGATGAGGTCTTGAGGGTGGGGCCTTTATGATGTGATTAGTGTCCTTTTAAGAAGAAGAGGAGAGACCAGAGCTCTCTTTCTCTGCTATGTGAAGATACAGCAAGATGCCTGTTGAGGGCCATCTGCAAGTCAGCAAGAAGGCCCTCACCAGGTAACTGAATTGGCCAGAACCATGATCTTGGACATCCCAGCTTCCAGAACTGTGAGAAATAAATTCCTGTTGTTTAAGTCCCCTGTGTGTTGTATTTTGTTTTGGCCACCTGAATTGACTAAGGCCTTGTTGCCCCTTCTTTTTTACCTTGACTCCCAGATCTCTAGCCTGTCATAGTCACAAAAAGGAGAGGATTCCTTGTTGCTGCTTTGGTAGTCTGATTTCTAGGCAATTTTTTTCCCCACTTGCTTCGAAGGAAACAGTATAAAGGTAAGAGTGCTGACTTAATAAAGAGAAAGTTAGTTGATGTAGCTCCAGATTCCAACTCTGCTATTTTTCGTGTGAGCTCAGCAAAGTCCTTTAATATCTATAGCCTTTGGACAGGTAGTTTCATCTCTCTGAGGCTGTTTTCTCATCTGCAACGTAAAGGGATTGAAAAACATGATCTAGAACGCTTTCAGGTGTAAAATGTTCTGATTTTGTTATTTTTATTTATCATTGTCATCATCATAATCATCATTATTATTATTATTTGAGATGGAGTCTCACTCTGTCACCAGGCTGCAGTGCAATGGTGCCATCTTGGCTCACTGCAACCTCCGCCTCTTGGGTTCAGGCAATTCTCCCACCTCAGCCTCTCAAGTAGCTGGGATTACAGACACACACCACCATGCCTAGCTAATTTTTTTGTATTTTTTAGTACAGACAGAGTTTCGTCATGTTGGCCAGGCTGGTCTTGAACTCCTGACCTCGGGGGATCCACCCGCCTCTGCCCCCCAAAGTGCTGGGATTACAGGTGTGAACCACTGCGCCCAGCCATGATTTTATTGTTTTTAATTGACATCCTGCGTTCCTCTTCTCTTGCTTTCAGTCTCTTAGCTTCCTAACATCCCTCCTTATCAGCCACCAATTCATGTATTCAGTCTGTCTGTCTTCCTAATATATATTTCATATTCTCAGGCACCCTAAAATACACAAAGGCTCCCTGGGAAAGGGAATTTTTGCTACAGAATCAGCTACAGCACAATATTGTCTTGGTAAGGTTTTTCTTTGGTGGTGGTTGTTTTTTGAGACTAACTTCTCAAAGACAGGGAGTTTATTTCAGTGAATCTAGTCCATTTACACAGTGTAGGAGTATTTATGGCTTGTTGGTCTATGTAACTTGAAGTCAAGCAGTCTGTTTTGTTTTGTTTTTAGGTCTTTCCTTTATTCCACTATTTTTGGTGCACTGTGCACAGCCATGCTGTACTGTCTGCTGTGGAAACCCTACTAACCATTTGCCATTATTATTTTAGCTTGGCTCCACCAGCGGTGGGAAGGTAAAGAAAAGCATATCATTCTAGGTTCTTCCCCAACTCATACTTCAAACCCCACTCTGGAAGAGATGTAATTAATCACCTCCCCTTAGGTCTGTCAGATACTCTGAACAGGTAATCTTGTAGCTGCATCTCTGAAGCTGTGAAACAGAGGCTTTAGCTGTATACATATTCAACTCTCACTCTCCAAGTCAACCGAGTAAGAAGTAAACACACAGTTGCTGAAAATAACTTAGCTCATGAGACCAGCTCCAAAATGCGATTGCAATTGACAACCCTTGAGGTCTATCAACAAGCGATAGACAAGAAATAAGCATACATGACTACTGCCACTGAACCAGCTAGGCTGTTTATAACCATGAGGGATTCTTCAGGGACTCCAGGTTAGGACTGCAGGTTTTTTCAGGAATAAGTGGGATCAGCTGTATGGGTTATTTAAGGTATTGGAAATGGGCTGGGCACAGTGGTTCACGCCCGTAATCCCAGCATTTTGGGAGGCCGGTGTCGGGGTGGTGGGATGAAGTGGGGGTGGGGGGAGTGTGGATCACCTGAGGTCAGGAGTTCGAGACCAGCCTGACCAACATGGCAAAACCTCCATCTCTACTAAAAATACAAAAAAATTAGCTGGGTGTGGTAGTGCGCTCCTATAGTTCCAGCGACTTGGGAGGCTGAGGCGGGAGAATCGCTTAAACCTGGGAGTCGGACATTGCAGTGAGCCAAGATTGTACCACTACACTCCAGCCTGGGTGACACAGTGAGGTTCTGTCTCAAAAAATAAAAATAAAAATAAAATAAAATGTTGAATATGGAATGAGGCATGTATCTTTGAGTGCTCTTGCTCAGTAAAATTGCTAAATGGGGAGGAATTTTCTTTCTTTCTCCTGCAAAAGGCTCTTTCCTCGGACGGTTTCTAATACACTCCTCCATCCCTGTATTCTGTGCCCTTTAAATGAAACAGGTTCTACATGTCAGAAAGTAGTGCAGATTTTAATTCTTCTCACTGGCTTCCCTTGGTGCTAGGATGAAACACTTGATTATATATATACATATATATTGTCTAGGCGGGAGTGTGGTGACTATTCACAGATGCTATCGTAGTGCACTGTGGCTTCAAGTGATCTGCCTGCCTCAGCATTTTGAGTAGCTGGGACTATAGGCGCACCACCATGCCTGGTTTTTGCTCCCGCTTTATTGAACTCTCTTTAGCTTGGTCTCTATAGGGAAGGGAGTGAATTTCTTTTTTTTTTTTTCTTTTTTGAGAGACTCTCACTCTGTCACCAGGCTGGAGTGCAGTGGCATGATCTCGGATCACTGCAACCTCTACCTCCCATGTTCAAAGATTCTCCTACCTCAGTCTCCTGAGTAGCTGGGACTACAGGCGTGTGCCACCACACCTAGCTAATTTTTACTTTTTTGTATTTTTAGTAGAGACGGGTTTCACCATGTTGGCCAGGCGGGTCTTGAACTCCTGGCCTCAAGCAATTCACCTGCCTCAGTTTTTTAAATAAAAAATGTTAATACCTTTATTGAGATAGAATTCACATACCATAAAATTCATGCACTTAAGTGTACAATGTAATGGTTTTAGTATATTCCCAAACTGTGTAGTCATCACCATGATCTAAATTTCCATCATTTTCATCACCCTAAATGAAATGCTACCTCCATTAGTAATCATTCCCATCCTCCCCTACCCTTCAATCCTTCTAGCCCTAGGCAAACGCTAATCTACTTTCTGTTTTTATAGATTTGCCTATTCTGGACATGTCACATGTAAATAAAATAATACAAAATATGACTTTTACATCTGGTTTCAGTCAATTATGGTAACATTTTTAAGGTTCGGCCACATTATAGGATCAGTATTCATTTCTTTTTTTTTTTTTTTTTGAGACAGAGTCTCACTCTGTCGCCCAGGCTAGAGTGCAGTGGCACGATGTCAGCTCACTGCAAGCTCCACCTCCAGGGTTCAGGCGATTCTCCTGCCTCAGCCTCCCGAGTAGCTGGGATTACAGGTGTGCACCATCCCACCCGGCTAATTTTTGCATTTTTAGTAGAGACAGGGTTTCACCATGTTGGCCAGGCTGGTCTCCAACTCCTGACCTCAGGTGATCTGCCTGCCTCGGACCCCCGAAGTGTGGGATTGCAGGCATGAGCACCCAGCCTGCAGCATTGATATTCATTTCTTTCTTTTTTTTTTTTAATTTCTTTTTTGGAGACAGAGTCTTGCTTTGTCACCCAGGCTGGAGTGCAGTGGCAGGACCTCCGCTTACTGCAACCTCTGCCTCCCAGGTTCAAGCAATTCTCCTGCCTCAGCCTCCCAAGTAGCTGGGACTACAGGCGCACGCCGCCAAATCCAGATAATTTTTTGTATTTTAATAGAGACAGGATTTCACCGTGTTGCCTAGGCTGGTTTCGAACTCTTGACCTCAGGTGATCCACCTGCCTTGGCCTCCCGAAGTGCTGGGATTACAGGCATGAGCCACGGTGCCAAGCCTTTAAAAATTTTTTTTGTTAGAGATAGTCTTACTTTGTTGTCCAGGTTGGCCTCATACTCCTGGCTTCAAGCAATCCTCCTGCCTTGGCCCCCCAAAATGCTAGGATTATAGGAGTAAGCCACCATACCTGGCCTTTGTTCTTCTTCTTCTTTTTTTAATCCTTGTTTTACCTTTTTTTTTTTCAGATGGAGTTTCGCTCTTGTTGTCCAGACTAGAATGCAATAGCGTGATCCTGACTCACTGCAACCTCTGCCTCCCAGGTTCAAGCGATTCTTCTGCCTTAGGCTCCCAAGTAGGTGGGATTACAGGCATCCACCATCACACTAAGCTAATTTTTTGTTTAGTAGAGACAGAGTTTCACCAGGTTGGCCAGGCTAGTCTCGAACTCCTGACCTCAGGTGATCCGCCCACCTCGGCCTCCCAAAGTGCTGGGATTACAGGCGTGAGCCACCACGCCCGGCCGGCCTAATTTTTTTTGTTTGTTTCTTTTTAAAAGATTGTTTGAGCTAGTGTGGGTCCTTTATGTTTTCATATGATTTTTAGAATCTACTTGTCAATTTCTGCAAAAAAAGCCAATTAGATTTTTGCTAGGAATTGCATTGAATTTGTAGATCAATTTGAGGAGTACTGCCATATTAATATTACGTCTTTCAATCCATGAACACAGGGTGTTTTTCCATTTATTTAGATCTTCTTTAATTTATTTAACAATGTTTTGTTCTGTTCAGTGGGCAAGTTTTTTTTTTTTTGAGAGTCTCGCTCTTGTTGTCCAGGCTGGAGTGCAATGGTGTGATCACAGCTCACTGCAATCTCCACCTCCAGGGTTCAAGTGATTTTCCCACCTCAGCTCCTGAGAAGCTGGGATTACAGGCACACATCACCACACCCAGCTAATTTTTTTTTTTTTAGTAGAGATGGGGTTTTGCCACATTGGCCAGGCTGGTCTTGAACTCCTGACCTCAGGTGATTCACTCGCCTCAGCCTCCCAAAGTGCTGGGATTACAGGCATGAGCCATCGTGCCCAGCCTAGTATACAAGTTTTATATGTCTTTTGTTAAATGTATATCTACATATTTTCTTTTTTATGTTATACATGGACTTGTTTTCTTTTCTTTTCTTTTTTTTTTTTTTTTTTGAGATGGAGTCTTGCTCTGTCGCCAGGCTGGAGTGCAGTGGCACGATCTTGGCTCATGGGTTCAAGCAATTCTCCTGCCTCAACCTCCAGATTAGCTGAGAGTACAGGTGCGCACCACCATGCCCAGATAATCTTTGTATTTTTAGTAGAGACAGGGTTTCACCATGTTGGCAAGGATGGTCTCCATCTCTTGACCTCATGATCCTCCCACCTCAGCCTCCCAAAGTGCTGGGATTACAGGCATGAGCCACTGCACCCAGCCGGACTTGTTTTCTTAATTTCATTCTCAGAATTTTCATTGCTGGCATATAGAAATTTTCATTGCTTATATATAAAAACATAATTAATTTTCGTTATATTGGTCTTATAGCTTACAACTTTGCTGAACTTACTTATTAGTTCAAGTGGTCTTTTAGAGTATTCCTTAGGGTTTTTCACATATCAGATCACACAGGTTAAGGATGTGCATTGGTTGTGGCTGAGCGGGTTGCAGAAAACTGCTGCCTGCATGAAGAAAGTCTCCCCTGCCTTCCCTTTTCTGCTCATCACCAGCTCTGGAGCTCACCAGCATGTCTGTGGTACCTACCACCTAATCACTCACAGACCAGCTGACCACAGAGGGAGAGCCCAATCGGTTCAGCAACAAGTACATCCAGCAGACCAAGCCCCTCACCGTGGAGCACACCGTCAAATTGTATCCTATTATCAATTATACCTTTTTTTTTTTTTTTTTGAGACAGAGTCTTGTTCTGTTGCCCAGGCTGGAATGCAGTGGCACAATTTCAGTTCACTGCAACCTCTGTCTCCCGGGTTCAAGCGATTGTCCCGCCTCAGCCTCCCAGCTAGCTGGAACTACAGGTGTGTGCCACCACACCTGGCTAATTTTCGTATTTTAGTAGAGATGGGGTTTCGCCATGTTGACCAGGCAGGTCTTGAACTCCTGACCTCAAGTGACCTCCCCACCTCAGCCTCCCAAAGTGCTGGGATTACAGGCGTGAGTCACTGTGCCTGGCCATCAATTATACTTTTGGTACAAAAGAGCCCCTCCATAAAAAAGACAGCTCTGTCTCAGCCAGATTTCAGCAAATGAGGGAAGAATTGGATAAAATTTGAATGAGGAGTAACATAGAAGGGGATTCTGATTGTTTACAAGCACTGGCGTGGCTACTCTATGTATTACTGCTACAGCTGGGAGCAACTTTCTTCAAGTTGGTGAAGGCCAGGTGGCAGGTGAAGGCCCTTCAAGTTGGTGAAGGCCAGGCGGTAGGTGAAGGCCAGGTTGGTGAAGGCCCTGGTGGTAGGCCAGGCACTGTGGCTCACGTCTGTAATCCCAGCACTTTGGGAGGCCGGAGCAGGTGGATAGCTTGAGGTCAAGAGTTCGAGACCAGCCTGGCCAACATGGTGAAATCCCATCTCTAGTAAAAATATAAACTTATCCGGGTGTGGTGGCATGTTCCTGTAATCCCAGCTACTCAGGAGGCTGAGGCAGGAGAATCGCTTGAACCTGGGAGGCAGAGGTTGCAGTGGCAGAGACTGCACCACTGCACTCCCTGGGTGACAGAGCGAGACTTCGTCTCAAAAAAATATATACATATATATGTGTGTGTGTGTGTGTATGTGTGTGTGTGTGTATATATATATTGCCTGATGGTGAACTTAACCCAGGAGAAGATGAAGTTGAAGGACTAAAATGCTTAATGACTGGGATACTGGGTCATCAAGATGGAGTTCTGAAAGATGCAAGACTGGGTCATTGATGACTGCATTGGTAACTGGTGGAGACCAAATTTTGAACCTCCTTAATATCCATATATTCCTGCATATATCACAAAGCCTAAGGAACATAAGAAGTTGTTTCTGGCTCAACTTCAAGAAAAAGCCTTGTCTGCAGTCTCTAAAAATTACAAGCTCATAGCTGCGCCATTGTTTGAATTGTGTAACAATGCACTAGGGTATGGACATGCCATTTGCAGTCTCCCTCAGCTGTTGAACAGTTTCAAGTTTATATACAACGGAATTCCTGTGCAGTGGAGAAGTAAAAGAAGCCATTTTCGTGAACACAGCTATACAGTGTAGAAGAATAAATGTGATAGAAAAGATGTTTGGGCTGGGCATGGTGACCCACACCTGTAATCCCAGCATTTTGGGAGTCTGGGGCAGGATAACTGCTTGAGCCCAGGAGTTCTAGACCAGCCTGGGCAACAAAGTGAGACTTTGTCTCTACACACACACACACACACATTAGCCAAGTGTGGTGGTATGCACCTGTGGTCCCAGTTATTCAGGAGGCTGAGGCAGGAGAATTGATTGAACCCAGGAGGTTAAGTTACAGTGAGCCATGTTCATGCCACTGCACTCTAGCCTGGGTGACAGAGAGAGATGGTGTCTCAAAATAAGTTTTTTTGTTTTATTTCTTTCCTAATCTGTAAATTGCCACCTATTTTCTTTCTCTCTTTTTCTTTTTCTTTCTTTTCTTTTCTTTTTTTTTTTTTTTTTTTGAGATGGAGTCTCATTCTGTCACCCAGTCTGGAGTGCAGTGGCACGATCTCAGCTCACTGCAACCTCCACCTCCCAGGTTCAAACAATTCTCCTGCCTCAGCCTCCTGAGTAGATGGGACTACAGGCATCTGCCACCACACCCGGCCTGCCACCTATTTTCTACTGTTTAAATTGTAAAATTAATATAAAGAACTAGATAGTGGGGTAAATAAATATAATAATGCTTATTTACTTTTGGTTCTACTTATACTTTTTTATATAATATTCAAGAAAATGGACTTCAATAACAACAGAAAGATCATATCATATATAAACAGAGATAGTTTAATTTTTACTTCCCGATTTGAATTTTTTTTTTTTTTTTTTTTTTTTGAGACAGGATCTCACTCTGTCCCTCAGACTGGAGTGCAATCGTGTGATCTTGGCTCACTGCCACCTCTGCTTCCTGGGCTCAAGGGATCCTCCCACCTCAGTTTCCCAAGTAGCTGGGACAACAGGCACATGCCACCACACCTGACTAATTTTTTGTATTTTTGGTGGAGATGGGGTTTCGCCATGTTGCCCAGGCTGGTCTTCAACTCCTTGGCTCAAGCTATCTGCCCACCTTGGCCTCCCGAAGTGCTGGGATTACAGGCAAGAGCCACTGTGCCCGGCCAACTTTATCTATTTTTCTTGCCTAATTGCCCTTTCTAGAACCTCCAGGACCATGTTGAATAGAACTGGCAAGAGTGGGCAGACAGTTTTTTATTGTTGTTGTTGTTGTTGTTGTTTTCTGAGACAGAGTCTCACTCTGTCGCCCAGGCTGAAGTGCAGCGGCACAATCTCAACTCTCTGCAACCTCTGCCTCCTCGGTTGAAGTGATTCTCTGCCTCAGTCTCCCAAGTAGCTGGAATTATAGGCGCCTGCCCCCATGCCCGGCTAATTTTTGTATTTTTAGTAAAGATGGGGTTTTACCATATTGGCCAGGCTGGTTTTGAACTCCTGACCTTGTGATCCATCCACCTCAGCCTCCCGAAGCGCTGGGATTACAGGCGTGAGCCACCGTGCCCGGCCCAGACACTTTTTAAGAGGCCTGCACTCCAGCCTGGGTGACAAAGCGAGACTCCAAAAAAAAAAAAAAAAAAAAAAAAAGGCTTTATTTTACCTAGACCTGTTAGAAAGGATCTAATAAATAATGGCAGACAAAAAAATAAAGCTTCCTACCTGTCTTGGGGACAGAAAGAGAGTCAACTACCCTTTTGGGGAAATCATTATTATTTTGAGATGGAGCGTCCCTCTGTCACCCAGGCTGGAGTGCAATGGCGCAATCTTGGCTCACCACAACCTCTGCTTCCCGAGTTAAAGCTATTCTCCTGTCTCAGCCTCCCGAGTAGCTGGGATTACAGACACGTGCCACTATGCTCAGCTAATTTTTTAGTTTTTAGTAGAGACGGGGTTTCACCATATTGGTGAGGCTGGTCTCTAACTCCTGACCTCAGGTGATCCACCTGCCTCAGGCTTCCAATGTGCTGGGATTACAGGTGTGAGCCACCTTGCCCAGACAGGGAAATTATTTTTAGCTTTTATGCAACTTAAGGGTCATTTTTTTTTTTTGAGACAGGTTTTTTTCAATATTAGGTTCATTGATGTACATGGCGTATGTCTTCTTTTAGGTTTTTCAGTGCCGTTTTGTATTCTTCTCCATAAAACTTTTACATTTATACAATTTTTTTTTTTTCAGGCACAATGTTACGTGCTGGATATAGAGTTGCAAACTAAACAGATATGGTTCCTGACTCTTTGGGGATTGCAGTCTAGTTAGACTGACAGCCATACACGAAATGCAAGTTCCACTTAAAAATGCTACAATAGGCCAGGCATGGTGGGCTCACGCCTGTAATCCCAGTACTTTGGGAGGCTAAGGCGGGCGGATCACCTGAGGTCGGATCACCTGAGGTCGAGACCAACCTGACAAACATGGAGAAACCTCGTCTCTACTAAAAATACAAAATTAGCCAGGCATGGTGGCGCACACCTATAATCTCAGCTACTTGGGAGGCTGAGGCAGGAGAATTGCTTGAACCTGAGAGGCGGAGGTCGTGGTGAGCCAAGATTGCACCATTGCACTCCAGCCTGGGCAACAAGAGTGAAACTTCATCTCAAAAAATAAAAAAATAAAAAATAAGCTACAGTAGATTAATAATTATAGTAATTTTAGCAGTCATTTTACAGAGCACCGATTTTGTACCAAGCACTATTGTAAGTACTTCATATATAGTAATTTATTTAATCCTTCCAACATTCCTATGATATAGGTTTTATTATTATTATTTTTGACACGGAGTTTTGCTCTTGTTGCCCAGGCTGGACTGCAATGGCACGATCTCAGCTCACCGCAACATTCCACCTCCAGGGTTCAAGTGATTCTCCTGCCTCAGCCTCCTGAGTAGCTGGGATTACAGGCATGTGCCACCATGCCCGGCTAATTTTGTATTTTTAGTAGGGACAGGGTTTCTCCATGTTGGTCAGGCTGGTCTCAAACTCCTGACCTTAAGTGATTTGTCCGCCTCAACCTCCCAAAGTGCTGGGAATACAGGCGTGAGCCACCATGCCTGGCCCGTGCTTGGAAGTTATCAGAAAAAAAATCTTAAGGAACTCAAAGCTGTTTCTAAAGTTGGTATGACCTGTAAGGGTAGAATATCTGATACCTACTCTGGTTTCCACAACCAGCTTTGGTGGAAATTGACTCGACTGCCTAGGGAATCTAGAATTGGGTGGCAGGCCCGCACCACATGGCTCAAATCCTATTACCCCACGTCGTCATATCCTTCCCACTTTTTTTTTTTTTTAAGAGATGGTGTCTCTGGCCAGGCACGGTGGTTCACTCCTGCAATCTTAGTACTTTGGGAGACCAGTGTTTTCATTGGACATGCAGAGTTGCATCACAGTTGGCAGTTTGCCTGAGCTCAGTAATTCCAGACCAGCCTGGGCAATACGGTGAAACCCCATCTCTACTAAAATACAAAAAATTACCCGGGCATGGTGGTGCACACCCGTAGTCTCAGCTACTCAGGAGGCTGAAGTGGAAGAATCACTTGAACCCAGGAGTCGGAGGTTGCAGTGAGCCCAGATTGCGCCACTGCACTCCAGCCTGCATGGCAGAGCAAGATTCCATCTCAAAAAAAAAAAAAAAGAGAGAGAGAGATGGTGTCTCGCTCCATTATCCAGGCTAGAGTGCAGTACAGTGGCTGTTCAGAGGGTGCGATCATAGTGTACTACAGCCCTGAACTCCTGAGCAAGCAATCCTCCTGTGTCAGCCTCCCAAGTAGCTGGGACTATAGTTGTGCACTACTCTCCGGGCTCCTGCCCTTATTTTTAACTTATAATTTAACTAAATGGGGCCAGGTGTGGTGGCTCAGGCCTGTAATCCCAGCACTTTGGGAGGCCAAGGTGGGCGGATCATCTGAGTTCTGGAGTTTGAGACCAGCCTGGCCAACATGGCAAAACCCCACCTCTGCTAAAAATACTACAAAACAATTAGCCAGGCATGGTGGCACATGCTTGTAATCCCAGCTACTTGGGAGGCTGAGACACTAGAATCACTTGAACTCGGAGGCGGAAGTTGCAGTGAGCCGAGATTGTGCCACCGTACTCCAAACTGGATGATAGAGTGATACTGTCTCAAAACATAAATAAATAAAATAATAAATAAATAAATAAATTAGAACATTTTAGTTTCATTTGGGAAAACAATTAAAAGTCATATATGAGTGTTTCATTTCTTTTTTTTTTTTTTTTTTTTGAAGCAGAGTTTCACTCTTGTCGCTCAGGCTGGAGTGCAATGGCACGATCTTGGCTTACTGAAACCTCTGCCTCCCAGGTTCAAGCGATTCTCTTGCCTCAGCCTTCCGAGTAGCTGGGATTACAGGTGCCCACCACCATCCCTGGCTAATTTTTGTATTTTTAGTAGAGGTGGGGTTTCACCATGTTGACCAGGCTGGTCTTGAACTCCTGACCTCAGGTGATCCACCCGTCTTGACCTCCCAAAGTGCTGGGGTTACAGGTGTGAGCCACCAAACCCGGCCGAGTGTTTTACTGCTTAAAAACAGATTATTGCACAACACATACACATGGTATACATACAATTTGTTGTTTTTTACATATATTACATAAATTTTAGGGGAAAAAATGCCACTGGGATTGGATCTTTCTTTCCCACAGAGTTCCTATAGACTTCTCACAAAGCACTTGCATTCTGCGGAAAGTTTGGGAGTGCACACAAGTTGTTAAGCAGATTGTTACCTAGCCATTATGTAAGTGTTTTAGTATTTTTCATATACATGCTTTAAATTTTATTTAAAAAAGGCACTGTCATAATTTTTTTTTTTTTTTTTTTTTTTTTTGAGATGGAGTCTCGCTCTGTCACCCAGGCTGGAGTGCAGTGGCCGGATCTCAGCTCACTGCAAGCTCCGCCTCCCGGGTTTACGCCATTCTCCTGCCTCAGCCTCCCGAGTAGCTGGGACTACAGGCGCCTGCCACCTCGCCCAGCTAAGTTTTTGTATTTTTAGTAGAGACGGGGTTTCACTGTGTTAGCCAGGATGGTCTCGATCTCCTGACCTCGTGATCCGCCCGTCTCGGCTTCCCAAAGTGCTGGGATTACAGGCTTGAGCCACCGCGCCCGGCCAATTTTTTTTTAACAGACCACAGACGCTACTATACTCTAACGTTTGGAAAGACAACTGGCTTTGGAGATCGGCAGCCTTGGAATTACGTCTCAGCTTCACTGCTTACTGACTATAGGAGCCAATCATCAGATAGATAAAGTAAGTTGACCATCTATAAAGTGGGGATAATAACTACTTTATGAAGTTTGAGAGTAAGAATGTTTTCTGGACACGCAGAGTTGCATCACAAACACAAATATATCCACATTCCACAGATTGAACTATGCATGTTTAGTAAACCAAATCAAAACATTTAAAACCATAACTTTCTTTTGTTTTTTTTTTTTTTTTTTTTTTTTTTGAGACGGAGTCTCGCTCTGCCGCCCAGGCTGGAGTGCAGTGGCCGGATCTCAGCTCACTGCAAGCTCCGCCTCCCGGGTTTACGCCATTCTCCTGCCTCAGCCTCCCGAGTAGCTGGGACTACAGGCGCCCGCCACCTCGCCCAGCTAGTTTTTTGTATTTTTTAGTAGAGACGGGGTTTCACCGTGTTAGCCAGGATGGTCTCGATCTCCTGACCTCGTGATCCGCCCGTCTCGGCCTCCCAAAGTGCTGGGATTACAGGCTTGAGCCACCGCGCCCGGCAACCATAACTTTCTTTTAACTCTGAAGTTAATCCATTTCCACAGCCCTAATTCTATTCTCAATCATTCCTAATCTTTTGAAAGTGATTTGGAAACCAGTATGTGATTGTTTACCTGCTTTTGGAATTTAGAGGGAGGATGTACCAGGCTCTAGGTCCCTTTACATATTTATGAGTTCATTCTCCTAACAACCTCATTAGGTAGGAGTGATTTTCCAGAGAAGATAACAGACCTGGCTCTTAAATGTGCCAAGTGAATGAAATTATTTTTTACATAAAAATAAATGGAAATAACTTCATCCTTAATTTTTTTTTTTTAAAGTGAAGTTTCACTCTTATTGCCCAGGTTGGAGTGCAATGGCACAATCTCAGCTCACTGCAACCTCCACCTCCCCGGTTCAAGCAATTCTCCTGCCTCAGCCTCTTGAGTAGCTGGAATTACAGGCATGTACCATCACGCCTGGCTAATTTTTTGTATTTTTAGTAGAGACGGGGGTTTCACCATGTTTGCCAGGCTGGTCTTGAACTCCTGACCTCAGGTGATCCACCCGCCTCGGCCTCCCAAAGTACTGGGATTACAGGCGTGAGCCACCATGCCTGGTCAAAAAAAAATTTTTTAAGACAAGTGTGGTGGTGTATGCCTATAGTCCCAGCTACTCAGGAGGCTGAGGTGGGAAGATAGCTTGAGTTCAGGAGTTGGAGGCTTCAGGGAGCTATGACTGCGCTAATGCACTCTAGCCTGGGCAACAGGGCAAGACTCCATCTCAAAAAAAAAAAAAAAAAAAAGGCAGGGGCGGTGGCTCATACCTGTAATCCTAGCACTTTGGGAGGCCAAGGTGGGTGGATCATTTGGGGTCAGGAGTTTGAGACCAGCCTGGCTAACATAGTGAAAACCACACCTGTCTTTACTAAAAATACAAAAATTAGCTGGGTGTGGTGGCGCACGCCTATGATCCCAGCTACTCAGGAGGCTGAGGCAGGAGAAACACTTGAACTCCGGAGGTGGAGGTGGAGGTGGAAGTGAGCTGAGATCACGTCACTGCACTCCAGCCTGGGTGACAGAGCCAGATTCTGTCTCAAAACACACGCTCGTGCGCGCACGCGCACACACACACACACACACACACACACACAGAGCGCATGGACTGTTACTTAAGCCTAAAACACAATTGTAAGCCTACCCCACTGTACTTTCTTTCTTTTCTTTTTTTTTTTTGTGAGGCGGAGTCTTACTCTGTCACCCAGGCCGGAGTGCAGTGGCGCCATCTCGGCTCACTGCAGCCTCCGCCTTCCGGGGGTCAAGCTATTCTTCTGCCTCAGCCTCCTGAGTAGCTGGGATTACAGGCGCCCGCCACCACACCCGGCTAATTTTTATATTTTTAGTACAGATGGGGTTTCACCATATTCGTCAGGCTGATCTCGAACTCCTGACCTCGTGATCCACCCGCCTCGGTTTCCCAAAGTGCTGGGTTTACAGGCGTGAGCCATTGTGCCCGGCCCCCACTGTACTTTGTTTTCGGCCATAAAGAAATCTAGCTTCCTGGAGCCAGCTTTCTGGCTCCTATACGGGTTGGTGGTTTTCAATGGCCTACAGTTTAAGTAGAAAGGATTAGAAAGCCTTAGCAGAAAAGGGTGCATTCGTTATGCATTATGTAGTTTAGGACTTCAACCAGAAGGTGTCTCTGCAGCCAAGGGATCGGAATCTGTCCTCAAGAAACAGAAGATTGGATTTTCTAGTTTGAGAAAAATTGTGGCAGGAATGAAGCAAACAAAGGTAGGTCAGCTACCTACAGAAACCAATCCCAATAGTATAAATTGTTCTTAGCCAATAGCTGAAAAGGCGGGTAGAAAACTTAAGCAAAACCCACTTTTTTTTTTTTTTTTTTGCGACAGAGTTTCACTTTGTGGCCCAGGCTGGAGTGCAGTAGTGGATGGCTCACAGCAGCTTTGACCTCCTGGACTCAAGTAATTCTCTCACGTCAGCCTCCCAAGTAGCTGGGCCACAGGCATGCACCACCATGCCTGGCTAATTTTTTTTTTTTTTCTTTTTTTTTGAGACGGAGTCTCATTCTATCGCCCAGGCTGGAGTGCAGTGGCTCAATCTCAGCTCACTGCAACTTCCACCTCCTGGGTTCAAGCGATTCTCCTGCCTCAGCCTCCCGAGTACCTGGGATTACAGGTGTGTGGCACTATGCCCAGCTAATTTTTTGTATTTTTAATAGGGATAGGGTTTCACCGTGTTAGCCAGGATGGTCTTGATCTTCTGACCTCACGATCTGCCTGCCGCGGGCTCCCAAAGTGCTGGGATTACAGGCATGAGCCACCCTGCCCAGCCTCCTGGCTAATTTTTTTTTTTTTTTTTTGAGACGAGTCTCGCTCTGTCACCCAGGCTGGAGTGCAGTGGCGTGATCTCTGCTCACTGCAAGCTCCGCCTCCCGGGTTCACGCCATTCTCCTGCCTCAGCCTCCCAAGTAGCTGGGACTACAGGTGCCCGCCACCAGGCCCGGCTAATTTTTTGTATTTTTAGTAGAGATGGGGTTTCACCGTGTTAGCCAGAATGGTCTCGATCTCCTGACCTCGTGATCCACCCGCCTCGGCCTCCCAAAGTGCTGGGATTACAGGTGTGAGCCACCGTGCCTGGCCCCTCCTGGCTAATTTTTAAATTTTTTTGTAGAGATGGGGTTTTGCTATGCTGCCTAGGCTGGTCTTGAACTCCTGGGCTCATGCTGTCCTCTCACCTTGGTCTCACAGAGTGTTGGGATTACAGGAGTGAGCCACTGTGCCTGGCTCAAAACTAACCCTTAATGCAAGGAAGCTGCTTTAAAAGCAGAGCATCTGTCCTGCCACCTAAAACACACAAGGCTGTGTGATGGTGAGCTTTGAAAACTGAGAGGCAGCTCCTAAGGCAGGTGCTGCAGAAGAGATGGCTCTTCGGTGAGAAGAGATGTGAAGATGAAGGGAAAAGAAGAAAAATGCAGTTTTGTAAGTGTAGAGCTAGGGAAATAAGGAAAACTTTCACCCTAGGTAGGCCTTTGAAGAATGCCTTCATTTTCTGTGAAACATGGTAACTTTCTGGAATCTTAGGTACACCTTGATATTCAAGGGAAAGAAAAGGATCCAAATACACCAATATCTTAATCATTATTTGTTGAGTATCATACTTTTTATTTAGGAGAAAGAAGTAAATTATAAGACAAAAATTAGTAGTATAAATATTAGAGAGTTGATTACAGGGTAACAAGGGATCCTCCACCTTAAGGGAGGACACTTTTATTAAAAATGTTGTCCTGGCCTGTTGTGGTGGCTCACACCTGTAATCCCAGCTCTTTAGGAGGCCTAGGTGGGTGGATCACCTGAGGTCAGGAGTTCCAGACCAGCCTGGCCAACATAGTGAAACTCTGTCTCTACTAAAAATACAAAAATCTGCCGGGCGTGGTGATGGGCGCCTGTAATCCCAGCTACTTGGGAGGCTGAGGCAGGAGAATTGCTTGAACCCAGGAGGCGGAGGTTGCAGTGAACCAAGAACGTACCACTGTACTCCAGCCTGGGTGACAGAGCGTGACTCCATCTCAAAAAGAAAAAAAAAAAAAAGTTGTCCTACATGATTTTTTTTTCTTTACTAAAGGTATTTTGCCATTGTTTTTTTTTTTTTTTTTTTAATAAAACCAAAGGTATATTTGCCTAAGGGAAGACATTGATCCCAAGTGATAATACAGTCACATCTAAGGTTGAAGAAGACCTTTCAGAAATTATACTTGGTCAGTTCAGTGGCTCACACCTGTAAT
Source organism: Theropithecus gelada (assembly GCF_003255815.1). Taxonomy (NCBI): domain Eukaryota; kingdom Metazoa; phylum Chordata; class Mammalia; order Primates; family Cercopithecidae; genus Theropithecus; species Theropithecus gelada. Next base: position 108,620,204 of record NC_037682.1, on the reverse strand, counting down.
CACAACACTTTGTGAAGCTGAGGCAGGAGGATTGTTTGAGACCAATAATTTGAGACTGGCCTGGGCAACATGGCAAGATCCTGTCTGTACAAAAAAATTAAAAGATTAGCCAGGCATGGTGGTGTACACATGTAGTCCCAGCTACTTGGGAGACTGAGGCAGGAGGATCACTTGAGCCCAAGAAGTTGAGGCTGCAGTGACCTATGACAGCGCCACTGCACTCCAGCCTGAAGATGTTTTGGATTATTCAAAGGGTAATTAATAATAATCTAAAAATGTTTCGACCATATCCTAGAACACATGCAAAGTAATAAGGGCAATTTTTATGTTTTGTGTCACAGCTTGAATGGTTACATTAAAAAGAACAATGTGGGCAGACTGAACAGAAAGTTGTTGACTGAAAGCTTAGTTAGCTTCTCTTATACCACCTCCCTGAGATATTTTCTAGCAGGAGACTGAGTATTACCCTTGGCTGCTCAGACTTGCTTGGGATGCCCTGGGGAAATTGGGATGTGACCAGGTGGATCTGGGATAGAGGAGGAAAAAAGGCAAAAGCCACACAGCTGAGGTGGTGATGCAGAACGCAGTCTTTTATTATTATTATTATTTGTGACAGAGTCTTGCTTGGTCACCCATGCTGGAGTGCAGTGGCACGATCTCGGCTCATTGCAACCTCTGCCGCCGGGGTTTAAGCCATTCTCCTGCCTCAGCCTCCTGAGTAACTGGGACTACAGGTGCCCGCCACCATGCCTGGCTAATTTTTACATTTTTTTTTTTTTTTTTTTTTTTTTTGAGACGGAGTCTCGCGCTGTGTCACCCAGGCTGGAGTGCAGTGGCGCGATCTCGGCTCACTGCAAGCTCCGCCTCCCAGGTTCAGGCCATTCTCCTGCCTCAGCCTCCGAGTAGCTGGGACTACAGGCGCCTGCCACCACGCCCGGCTAGTTTTTTTCGTATTTTTAGTAGAGACGGGGTTTCACCATGTTAGCCAGGATGGTCTCGATCTCCTGACCTCGTGATCCGCCCGCCTCGGCCTCCCAAAGTGCTGGGATTACAGGCTTGAGCCACCGCGCCCGGCCAATTTTTACATTTTTAGTAGAGGCAGGGTTTCACCGTATTGGCCAGGCTGGTCTCGAACTCCTGACCTCAAATGATCTACCCACCTCAGCCTCCCAAGGTGCTAGGATTACAGGCATGAGCCACCACGTCCATCCAGAACACAGTCTTAACAGAGAGAATGTGTGCATTCAGCTCACCCAGAGAACCAGGGCATTTGGAGTGTTCAATGTGTGTCCAACAGTGCCTTGATTCCTATGTGATGGCAGAATTTATAACCAGTGAGTAATTTCCTCGTTTGGGGAATTCGTAGCATGTAAATATACTGCGATGCTGTCTTTGGGCATACAGAATTTCTGAATGATGTTTCTGTGTCAACAATACCTGTATAAATTCAGCTTTTTTTTTTTTTTTTTTTTTTTCAGGTAGTAATGAGTTAGACCAATAAAAAGTACAAAGCCTGGCTTTCTTCAAGTCCTCATGGCTCCCAGAGTCTAAGGAGCAACATTGTGAGGCTGCAATTTTCTTTCAGGTTGCAGGTAAACTGCTCTGCAGGCAGCCTAGGTGTTCTTTGTATCTCACTGTTTGTATCACTCTCAGGTCAGACCTTAGGTCCTCAGATATTCTGTATCACTTCTAAAAGTTTCCAGGTTCCTGTCACTGTCATCCAGAATAACTTGGTCTGCCCTTTTCAAATTCTGGAAACAGGACACAATGACATTACATAGGAAAATGTCTTGTTTTCCTCTTTGAATCTATTTTTTGCTTTTTCAGAAGCTCTCTGCCTTTGTCTTGCACTACAGGGGCTCTGAGAATTCCACCCCCAAGCCACTCCTCTGAGTCTTCTTCAGGACAGGAACACAACACTTACAGGCCTGTATTTTGTTTTTTGTGAGAGGAGTTTTCACTGTGTTGCCCAGGCTGGAGTGCAATGGCACGATCTCGGCTCACTGTAACCTTTGCCTCCCGGGTTCAAGCAATTCTTGTGCCTCAGCCTCCCAAGTAGCTGGGATTACAGGCATACACCGCCAAGTCTGGCGATTTTTAAAAGATTTTTAGTAGATACGGGGTTTTGCCATGTTGGCCAGGGTGGTCTCAAACTCCTGGCCTCAAGTGATCCGCTCACCTCATCCTCCTAAAGTCCTGGGATTACAGATGTGAGCCCCTGTGCCTGGCCAGGCCTGTATTCTTTTTTTATCTTTCTTTTTTTTTTTTTTTTTTTTTTGAGACAGAGTCTCGCTCTGTTGCCAGGCTGGAGTGCAGTGGCACGATCTCGACTCACTGCAACCTCTGCCTCCTGGGTTCAAGCAATTCTTCTGCCTCAGCCTCTCGAGTAGCTGGGATTATAGGCATGCGCCACCAAGCCCAGCTAATTTTTTTTTTTTTTTTTGTATTTTTAGTAGAGATGGGGTTTCACTATGTTGGCCAGGATGGTCTCGTTCTCTTGATCTTGTGATCCGCCCGCCTCAGCCTCCCAAGGTGCTGGGATTACAGGCGTGAGTCACCATGCCCGGCCTCAGGCCTGTATTCTTAAGGGCCAGAAACACTTCTACACAATAAGCCATGATTCTCTTCTTGGTGCTATTTACAAGTGAAGCCATCGCAGGCACTTCATTCAGTCTTACTATCTTGTTGTCTTTATTCATATGCTTCTGCTGCCTGCTCTGTCCTGCTTTCAAGACCTCTCAAAATACTCTTCTTCCCTGGGTCTAAACTGAGCTCAGTCACCCTGGACTTAATGGAGAGACCACTTTTCCTACTGGCTCCTACCTTGACAGGGATTATAATACAATGGGGAAGACCCTAGGTTCCAGAGGTAGGTTGCCTGGGTTTTAATCCCAGTTCTATCACTTTCTAGCTCTATGACTTTGGCCAATTCCCTTAATCCCTATGTGCCTCATTTTCCTTATCTGCAAAATAGAGACATAATACAAACCATCTAATTAAGTTGTTGTGAAGATTAGGTGAGTTCACTTAGGTACAATGTTTAGCATAATGTGTGGCAGATTGTTATAATCATTTACCTCAGAACCGAACGCAGTTCTTGGTACTCAATAAATCCTTATTAAACGTAAACATCTAAACTATTTTCCTTTTTGCCTGATGATCTCCTTTGATCACTCCCTTCTCTAATTTTCTGTATTCTTTGTGCCAAAGAGGACTACTCTTCAAGATCTCCAGCAAGTCTCTACCAAAGTCTCAATCAGAAGCACCATCTAGTGACCTCAATCTATACAGGAAAGGAGCATAAGTGACATAACACATAGCACACAGCATATGTTCTGGTCATTATTAAGAGTCATCTGCTGCTTCTCTTTGGAAATTAGAACAATGCTCTATTTTCTAGGTCCTCCTCAGAGTTGTTTTTATTTTTGATACTCTTGAGAGAGCAGCAAAAGTTGTGATATTTGATGTTCGAATTATCTCCATTAGTGAAGGACACTCTGTGATCATACAGTCACCAGTAAGCATGGTTTCAGTGCCGCTCCTGCAGCTTCCATAGTGAAAGATTTTTTCTTTGCTTTACCAGCCAGCTAAGGTTTCTGTTGAGATGCCCAGGGAGATGGTAAAACTGCAGCTGTAGCCGGGCATGGTGGCTCACACCTGTAATCCCAGCACTTTGGGAGGCCGAGGCGAGTGGATCAGGTAGATCAGTCTTGAACTGGTCAGCAGCTCGAGACCAGACTGGCCAACATAGTGAAACCCCGTCTCTACTGAAAATACAAAAATTAGCCGGGCGTGGTGGTGTGCGCCTGCAGTGTCAGTTACTCAGGAGGCTGAGGCAGGAGAATGGCTTGAACCTGGGAGGCACAGGTTGTGGTGAGCTGAGATCGCACCACTGCACTCCAACCTGGGCGACAGAGCAAGACTCTGTCTCAAAAACAAAAAATAAACAAACAGAAAAACCAAAAACTGCAGCCGTGCAGCCCAGCACCAACGTTATAGTCCCTGCTAGAGGTGGGTGAGAGCCATGAAGTGATAGGAGAGACAGGCCACAACCCATCATTTATCCAGGATGGAATGAGCTCAGTTGGTGAAAGGGCTTAACCAATGCAAGAAGCCAAGGCCCACTTCATTCTTATCCTTATTTGCTAATAAGGGAGCCGATTAGTGTTAATTGTGTTGGCAATTTGGAACAGCTACCAGGGAATTGATCCAAGACCATTGTGGGATGACCCCTCTGTCCCATTTTAAGTCCCAGCCATTACTCATGGTTGGATAGGGAATTGGAGCACCAGGAAGTGCTCTTTGGTCAGCGAGTAAACATGAGTTCTCCTTCCACACATTTACAGTGCCCTGGGTGTCAGTTTTTAATACTGTGCATGCAGTGACCTGACAATACAGTTCTACCATTGAGAGAGACATAGATATAGATGGATCAGGACTAGTGCGAAGGAATACATTTTAACATTGGAATATTCACAAGCTTCCCTTCTTTCCATCCAACCCGCCAAAGACTATTTTGTTGACAGTCTGATTTCCTACCTGCTACCCTCACCTAAAGCAGCTAAGTTAATCTATTTAATAAAGGGAAGGGGAGGGAGAAGGAGGAAGCCTGGGAGCTATGAAGGCTGCCAGGTAATAGACAAGGGAAGAAAAAGAGATATGAAACTGCTGGAGTTATCAACTTGATGACCCTTAATGTCTTCGGAGAGTCACTAGGAAGGATGGAATTTTTATTATTTACTTATTTATTTTGCTTAACCGACTGTTCTTTAAACAGGACGTGGTTCATTGGACAATGTGCACCACTGCTTCATCAGGGTTATACAAGCAACAGAAATAGTATGTAGGCACTCTCACAGACATCCTTGTAGAATTGTTCAGAGATGGGGGTGGTAGGAAGGAAAATGACGTACCTTCTTTGGCTGTCACCCACCCAATGACTGGAATGCCTGTTTGGACTGGCTTGTCCGCCCTTGAACACGCAAATCCTAGTTTCCCCATTCTCCTATATTCGGTGACAATTAGGTTGACTGTGCAGGGTGAGCTGGATTTTGTAAGAGGAAGGAATTTTACCGAAGAATTCCCCTGCGTTGTTACCAACTTGGTGACAGTTGCCTAAAGAGTGTAGCTATTCCTGCCTTTGTGGCCTCAAGGGCTAAAGTGGGACAACGCTGGTATTTTTGGTGATGAGGAAACACTTTTTTTTTGTTAAGGGAGGTTGGGTGATCGTTGAACTGGGACAGAGGTCACAGTAGAGGTCACATTGGCGATTCGAGCGGGGGTGGGGGGTTGGCTTTGGGTCGGGCATCCTGCGCCCCCGACTCGGGAAAGGCGGCGGAGGCTTCCAGGTTGGGGGCTCACTGGAGGTTCCCACCGTCAGCTCCCGGAGGGGGGCACCCGGGAGCCAGCGCCTCAGGAACCGGGGCCCACGCGGGAAGGTCGAGCCCGCCGGTGAGGTCACGGTTGCCATGGCTCCGGGCAGTGACGCGCGTCGGCACGTGACCCGTGGTTGCCATGGCGCCGGGCGCCGGGCGGCGAAGGCGCCCCGCCTCCCCGAGTGACGTCCGCGGCCCCCCCTTTCCCGCCCCCCCCTTGCCCCCTCCCCCGAGCCGGCTCCCCGCGGCCCCGGAGGTTTCACTGCACAACAAGATGGCGGCGGCGGCGGCGAGCGGAGCTGGCGGGGCTGCCGGGGCCGGGACGGGGGGTGCCGGGCCCGCTGGCCGCCTGCTGCCTCCGCCCGCGCCGGGGTCCCCAGCCGCCCCCGCTGCCGTGTCCCCAGCGGCCGGCCCGCCGCGTCCCCCAGCCCCGGCCTCCCGCGGACCCATGCCTGCCCGCATCGGCTACTACGAGATCGACCGCACCATCGGCAAGGGCAACTTCGCGGTGGTCAAGCGGGCCACGCACCTCGTCACCAAGGCCAAGGTACCGGCGCAGGGGCTGGGCGGCCCTCGGAGCGTGGCGGGGCCGGGAGAGGTCCGCGCCCCCAGCCGGGGGTCGGGGCCGCGAGCGCGGCGCGTGGTGGGAGCGTTGGGGGCCGGGAGGCGGGAGGGGGCCGGCCGCCGCGGGGCGGGCGCGGAGCTAGGGACACCTGGGACTCAAGGCGGCGGAACTCCATGCAGGGGGCCGGGGGCACAGAGCACCGACCCTGGGAGCCCAGGAGCCGGGCGCGGGGAGGGGTCCTTGGGGCTAAGGGCAGGGGGTAAAGGGGATGATTGGAAAGAAGGGGTCGGAACTTCCCGAGGGCCGGGAGACTGTAAACCCAGAAGACTCTGGAAGCAGCAGTTAGGAAATCATAAGGGAGTGAGGGCAGGGGCATTTGAAATGTGGACCCGGAGGATGGGGGAAAACAAGGGTGAAGTGGCAGACCCGGGCTTGTAAGGGGACCCAGGACGGCTGGGGCACGGACTGGGGATGTGCACGCCTGCAGGGCGCTGGGAGGTCCCAGGATCCTGGTGCCTTAAGACAGAGATAGGAATCCGCTTTTGATCATCTAAGACTGATAGATGGTGCGAAGGGAATCCCGAGGAGACACACGATTAGTGGAGGAGGCAAATGGGGAAATAAGGGGGAAATTGCTTTGCTTGTCCACAGGAAGGGGCCCAGGGAATGGGGGAGTGAGGTGGGGGTGGGGGGTGTCCCAGGTTTATGATGGCACTAGGTAATCAGGGGTTAAACAGTTTGGGAGAGCTGATTGCTGGTTATTTTTAGTTGTTAGAGGGTCGGGAATTGTGGGCTTTGTAGAACCCAGGGTGGGCTTTCACTGGTCGGGGGGAGGCTTGTGAACCCAGACACCGGGAGATTACACGCATCGAGCCCTTAGTTCTCAAAGGGATTTGAGGCGCTATGGGAGTGAAATTGGCCAAGGTCAATTAGGAAGCTATATATGTATGCATGTAAAATTCTTTCTTTGAGGAAATATGGTAGCACTTTCATGTAGCCTTCGTTGGGAGGATTGGAATCTAAGACATTTTGGTTTTGGTGGAACCCGCAAAGCCCATTTTTACTCTAAAATTTTCTTTGCTCAATATCTTACTTGAATGAATACTTTTAATGTAGTCATTCATTATGTTTAAAACTGCAGCTTGTGTTTTTCCTCAACCTGAGGAATGAAGAACCCTTACAGCTGCTGCCGCCTCCTACCAAAGCCACATCAATTCTCCTCACCTCCTCAGCCTAGCCTCTGGTTGTCATGACCTACCTTGTTTTTGCTTTTATGGCAGTGGCTTGTTTTCTGAAGCCAGTGACTTATCTAGGCCTTCTCTTCTGATCACTTGCAACCTGAAGTTCCTTCCCCACCATCTTTCTGCCTGAGGCTGCAAGGGGCCCTTCTTACCAGGGTGTCAGGGTGGGTGGCTGTGGCGAATTGATTGGTCAGTTTCACTTCCTCTGGAGGGCCCTCTTCAGCCTTTTTGTCTGTTTTTATCACAGGGCCTCAAGTCTGCAGGTCAGAGCTGAATGAGATACCAAAGTCCAGGGCTCCCTCAGACCCTGAGGGGAAGTCAGGGGAAGTCGATTGAGCCAAGACTTTGGCGTGCTCCTCACTTGCCATCCTGGCCCCTCACCGTGTTTCCAGTCTAGTTTACTATTAGCCAAGGCAAACTTATATTTACAAACAATATGCCTTGTTCCTTGTTTTGCTGTTTCATTTTTTTCTGCCTATTTTCTGTGTAATCACTTTGTGCTCCTGTGGTTATTTTGCTCTGACCTCTGGGGGATAGTCTCCATGAACTTAATTGGTTGCTTGGTTTATGGTTTCACGATTTAAAGAATTTTGAATCTTCCAGCCCTTGGATACACCAAAATATTGATAAAATCTGTTACAGACAGGGTTGAATGTTTTTGTAAATGTAATTGCAAACAGTTGATTCTTGGCTTTAATATAAAAGAGACATTTCTGTCTTCAGTAGTCAGCAAAGCCAGTGCCTAATTATGGCTGGTCTGCCCGCTTTCTAATTTTCATGTGTGTGTATGTGTGCGTGCGTCTGTTTTTCATAGTTTTTCTCTGAGACCTTGGTATCCTTTAGGACTGCAACATTTTAAACATTGGCTTGTTTACAAACGGGTGTCACTGTTTATGTTGGTTTTTATCTTTGATCATTTGTGGTATGCAGTTATGCAATTCCTATGTATGGAAATATTCAAAGTCTTGAATGAGACTGAAATGGCTTGGACAATGAGTTGCATGTGTGAAGGAGCCACACCAGCATTCATTTGTGTTTCTGTAGCAGTGTGCAATTTCCTAGTTACAGTTACAAGTGCTATATCTTTTGCTGCTTAAATTACTTTGACTACATGAGTGAAGCTTAATTCACAAGGAGTTGTCATGTGCTCTGGGTGAACCAGGAGCATAGTTTGGCCTGCTCCATGCTTCTCTGAATCCACTTTGGAAGGGGTTCTCAAATGCTGACAGCTTAGATGTGCCTAACAGCTGTTGACATACAGTATGATGGCCTATTAAGGTTATGGTTTGGTTATATAACCGTGGGGAAGGTGCATAGAAGTTGCCGAAGCTGCTGCTTCAGTTAACTCAGGTTGGTTTTTTTTCTCCCCATGCACTGCAGCCTTTATCTTACTTCTGCAGAGGGGTCCTTTGGAAATACAGAGTTATTTTTTTTCCCCCATCTGTTTCCAGAATGTATCATTTGTTGTTTTGTCTTTTAGAGGTGTGTGATTTTTTTTTTCCCCTTGTGGGAAATGGTCTGGGTTTTCTTATAACCATATGTAACAGTCAGACAGGTAATTCAGATGATACTTGTGTTGGCTGAAGGAGGTTAGGTAATAGGTATTTTCTGAACATCAGAAATAGTTATGATCCCCCTCCCTTTTTTTTTTTTTTAAACACACATGACCCATTCCAAGGACTAAGAGACTAAAGTAAACCTCATTTATTGAGTAGGATACTGCACTCCATCCAGTGCTACGTGGTTAAGCTGGCCCTTTCCCAAATTCTGTTAATTCTCAAACCTTCTAGAGTGGGATCCTGGGATGAATAAAATCAGTAGAGAAAAGTGAAGCTCTTCCTATTTGCTTGTTGGTTACTTTTGCAGCACGGCATTCATGAGCTCAGACTTCATATTGGCAGCACTGCAGTGCTTAGAGCGGCACTGCAGAACAGTTACCAGGAGAGAATGTTCAGCTGTGACATACTTTGGTTAGTAGCTCACCCTGGCTGTCTTTGTCCTACCTGCTTTGATTTCCTTTTTTTGGAAGAGCCTTACTTAGCTTGAGGTTCTCTGGCTCTGTTTTTTTTGGTAGGAAACTATAAAGTATTATAGATATTTTTAAAAAAGAATGTTTTCTGCTCTCAAATTACTGGTAGTCTGTTGCCTGTGCCTAATTATACCTTCACTAGTTGGACGATTGGGACCAAAGAGTAGATAGATTTTGTATGCATTTTTTTTCCTTTTTAAAAATATTGGGGAAGGGTCTTACTCTGTCACCCAGGCTAGAGTGCAGTGACACTACACTGTCAGAGTTCACTGTAACCTCAAACTCCCAGGTTCAAGAGATCCTCCTGCCTCAGCTTCCTAAGTAGCTGGGACTACAGGCTTACACCACCACACCCGGTTAATTTTTAAATTTTTTTTGTAGAGATGAGGTCTCATTATGTTGCCCAGGCTGGTCTTGAACTTCTGGACTCAAGCGATCCTCCTGCTTCAGCCTCCCAAAGTGCTGGGTTTACAGGCATGAGTCTGTAACCCAAATGCTTGGCCTGTATGCATTTTTTAAAGTATGCGTGACTATAAAAGCCTTTGGTCAAATACGTTTAAACTGTGTTTCAACAATTGTATATCACTTTCCTGTTACTGGTTCGTGCTAAGAGTTCCAGCTTTGGATAAAGCAATCTGAGTTTGAATCTTTTGCTGCTTAATAGTTGGGTATTCTTAGGCTGTGAGAAGTTATTTAACTTCTGTGTGCTTGGGTTTCCTCATCTGTAAAATGGGATGACAATAGTACTTACCTCGCAAGTTTTAGGTGTTATGAAGATTAAAGAAGATAGTGTATGCAAAGCTCTTAGAGCAGCGTGGTGCCCTAATAGTATGACATAAATGTTACATCATCATCATCATTGTTATCAGGTGTTGTAGTAACATGATAATATTGTGGACATAATAATAGTCCTCCTTTTTTTGCTTTTCACCCCTTGGTCACAGTTCATGAATGCATATGCCGTTAGTTTTGTGTAGGTAGATGCCATCCTGACGATACACTTTCATGGTAAAAAAAGTTTGCTACTATTTCAGGTGCCACTTTGAGATAGTCGGGTTTAATTCATACGGGGTACAGGCTGGCTAATCTCATGAAATCGGCATTTTAAAACAAATTTTCATTAACCTTTTTTTTTTTTTAAGCAGCAGCGAGACTTAGCTAATGAAAACTGTGACTAACACTGGCTTTTGCTTTGGGCTGCCTTGAATTTTCAGTGTGTTTTGTGTAACTAATTTTTGTTATGTTGATGAGGGAACAGAGTTGAGTGTAGTCTTTTCTCTAGAGGTTCACTTAAATTCGGTTTAAGTGAAAAGTTTAAGAAATGTTCCTGCAAGCTTAAGGACACATTTGTCCTTGCGTGCACAGGCAAAGGCCTTACAAGGCCAAGGTCAGAATTCTTAACTTTAAATATTACACAGAGAAGACATTTTGCCCTATGACCCCGTTTCAAATATTGACTAGCCAGGACACATCTGTGTGGTTCAGTGCAAACTCATTTCCATGAGGAAAACAAGTCAAACTGGGCTAAAAGCATTATTTTCACCTCTAAAGAAGAGTTTAATGAAGCACATGAGATGATGCTTTCACCCATTAGAAAACTGAAAACAAGATTCATTGGTAAATAGGAGAGAATTATGTCAAAAAGAAATTGAAAGCAAAATTTACATTAGGTGCATTTGAGGAAGATAGCCCCATCCCTAGACAATCTAGAAGTGACTATTGAAAGATGACTATGTTCAGTTTGATACAGTGGTGATGGGGTTACTAAACATTTTTGAAATTTTGTAAAGAGCTAAGACTGATTGAGACTAGTCTCTCCAGAGTCAAAACACCAGTATTCTGCTTTCAACATCAAAGATGTTTATTTTAACATTTTGACTTTGGTGCCAGCTCCCTAGAAAGTCATAGATCTCGCTCAAGCCAGAGGTGCCCAGACTAGTTATTCTGTGCCAGAAGTGCTGTTTTCATTTTTCAGGTTTCAATCTGGCTAATGTTTTCTAGTTCATTGCATAAAAGAGAACAAAATGGATGCTTTGAAAAGAAAAAGAAATGCTTTCTACTCACCAGAGCCACTGTAACTGCAAAACAACATCTAAGACATCTGCATAGAGATGGAACCTTTCCCTTAATCATTTATTCATTCAACACATTTATTGAATGCAAATTTTTTGTCAGGTTCCATTCTAGGGTCTGGAGTGTACCAATGAACAAGGGAGACAAAAAGCATCTGCCTTTCTGGAGCTTTCTAGTAGAAGGAGACAGACAAGAGACATGTAAAAAAATTAAAAATTTCATATAGGAATGAATACCAGGAAGAAAATAAATGGATTAGAGAATGCCTGGGGAGGGCTGCTGCCTCAGATAGAGTGATCAGGGAGGACCTTTCTTTCCAAGATGATATTTGAGCTGAAACCTGAGTGATGAGAAAAAGCCAACCTGGGAAGATTTGGAAGACAGAACGTTCCTTAAAGAAGGAATGGCATGTGCAAAGGCCATGGGGCAGAAGTGAGCTTGGTTTGTCCAAAGGTTAGACACAAGGTCATGATGCCATGGTACCTTAGCGAACAAGTGGAAGGATGGGGAAGGATGAGGCCAGATATGTAGGAGGGGCCAGATCATCTGGGTCTTGTGGCCATTTTATGGAATTGGGTATGACATGGGGGTGACATCAGAGAGTATCAAACAGAACACTAATATCACCTAATTTATGTTTTTTTTTTTTTTTTTTTGAGACGGAGTCTTGCTCTGTCGCCCAGGCTGGAGTGCAGTGGCTGGATCTCAGCTCACTGCAAGCTCCGCCTCCCGGGTTTACGCCATTCTCCTGCCTCAGCCTCCCGAGTAGCTGGGACTACAGGCTCCCGCCACCTCGCCCGGCTAGTTGTTTTTTTTTGTATTTTTTAGTAGAGATGGGGTTTCACCGTGTTAGCCAGGATGGTCTCGATCTCCTGACCTCGTGATCCGCCCGTCTCGGCCTCCCAAAGTGCTGGGATTACAGGCTTGAGCCACCGCACCCGGCCTAATTTATGTTTTTAAAACTTGACTGGATGTGGTGGCTCATGCCTGTAATTCCAGTGCTTTATGGGGATGAGGCAGGAGGATCACTTGAGGCCAGGAGTTCAAGATCAGCCTGGGCAACATAGTGAGATCCCATCTCTACAAACAATTTAAAAATTAGCTGGGTGTGGTGGTGCGCACCTGTAGGCTCAGCTACTTGGGAGGTGGAGGTGGGAGGATCCCTTGATCCTGGGAGTCTGAGGCTGCAGTGAAGTATGGTCACACCATTGTATCTCAGCCTAGGTGACAGAGTGAAACCCTGTTTCAGGAAAACAAAGCAAAACAAAAACAGCAACTCATATAGGTTATTTTATGGTTAAGAGCAAAAATCCTTTTCTGATGCTTTTCTTGGCACAAGGGAGGAGTTCAGTTTTAACAACTTATATTCTTTCTCACTGTAAAAGAGTATCGACATAAATTGTACATAAATTAAGCATGATCAGCCAACAAGTATTTGTTGATTTATTGGGCATGAAAAAGACCTTAGAGAGGTTCTATTCTAGTTCTGTTTTTTCCAGAGTCTGGAAAGACAGACTTAACAGAATTTATAATCTCAGGTTTTGCCTGGGGTGGTGGCTCACGCCTGTAATCCCAGCATTTAGGGAGGCTGAGGCAGGTGGATCGCCTGAGGCCAGGAGTTCGAGACCAGCCTGGCTAACATGGTGAAACCCTGTTTTTACCAAAAATACAAAAAATTAGCCAGGCGTGGTGGTGCGTGCCTGTAATCCCAGCTACTTGGGAGACTGAGGCAGGAGAATCGCTTGAACCTGGGAGGTGGAGGTTGCAGTGAGCTGAGATTGCGCCATTGCACTCCAGCCTGGGCAACAGGAGTGAAACTCCGTCTCAAAAAAAAAAAAAAAAAAAAATCTCAGGGTTTTAGGGACTTTGAAAGTCATTTAGACCAATTATCCATTAGATTCATGGCTCATCTCTCTCCTCACTCCCATTTTCCCGGAGTCTTATAGCTAGATAGTGGGGGAGCTGGAGTTAGAATCTAGGTATCACTATTCCTACTTAATTCTACTCTGACTTCTCTAATCACAGAAAACATTGCCCTTGCCCTCTGAGCACTCGCTCTTTTACTGGGTAAGCGAGAGACACATATACCAATTAAAGTCTAAGATATTTATCCTTTCTATAAAACAAACCAAAAGCAAGATGTTATGATGAGAGGAAACATTTCCGAGTAGAGAGGAAGAGTAAATATTCCAACCCTGTATTTCACCTGTCCTTTGGCATTATACCACTCTGTCACCTTTGCCAGTAACCTTGAGTACCCTATGAGTCCACTGCTTTGCCTGTAAATCTGCTGGTCAGATGCCCCTTGGCATGACTGAGATATGAAGAAAATAAAAAGGGAAAGAAGTAAACACAACATGCAAAGACCATAAAAGTAGTCTGGCTTATGTGGTTTTCTCATGTCATTATATCCAGCCAACTCCTAGGGAATATTGGTAATTACATATTTGTATTGCTGGGCTGGTCAGATCTACCTTTGAGGGTATGTTTCTTTGGTGGGCTCCTCACTTACTAAATCACAAACACTTTCCAGGGATGGTGACGTCTTACAACTCATTAAGAGAACTGGTCATCTAGATACATACCTTGATGACACAGGTGAGGGTCAAGAGAACCACTTATATTAAGGGTTCCTCTTGTTTTTTTTTTTTTTTTTCCATTATCCTAAGTAAACACAGGAAGGGATTCTTCTTAATATAGTTGTGGTTTCTGGTCTGTGGGCTATGGCTATTCTCCAGATGAATGACCTCACCTATCAGGTAGGTGAGTCCCTGGCTCCTCCTCATAGTGAGTAGCTTGGTCCCTTTCTGGGATAACAGTATAGTCATACAGTCCTGTGGATGACTGATAACATCAAGAGCATGAAAATTATATACATTCAAATGGGCTTTTATCCTAATCTAATAAAACACTGCTAAATAAATGGCGTAGGCAATGTCTTTGAGAAGTCTCAACAGCCTTGAATGATTTAGCTTGAAAGGCTTCTTTTGGATCTGTTCAGAATAGAATTGCGGAAGCGAGTACAGAACTGTTGGATGAGCCATCACTAAGTTATGTTAGGAGCATATTTGTGTTTAGCAGGTATGTGATCCGTGGTAGACAAGGAGCCTCTGGACACTGATGGTATTTTATCTCAGACAGGCTTTTCAAAGAGGCAGGAATCAGATTGTGAATACTTAGCCACATTTCCCAGAAGTTGAAACGGAAAGAGAAGCAGACTCATTGCCTGTTGAAGCTTGTCTGTGTGGGCTGAGCTCATTCAGTTGGATGCTTTCAGCCAGTTATTTTAAACTAAATTTAGGTTTTGATTGGGAAGTTCTGAAAAATTATCAAATTTCTGCCTAGTTTCAGCTCCAGCGCGTGTTTACCAGCAGTGTACTTTACTTTTCATAGCTTCCCCCAGACGAATTGAGTGTGAAAATGCAGGTTATTTACCCACATTTCTTGAGATGGAATTTTTTGGAGAAGAAATTTTTTATTCCATCCATCCATCCATCCATCCATCCGTCCGTCCGTCCGTCCATTAAACTTGCAAAATTATCAGAAATAGAAATGGATGATATATGGTCCAAAATTCAAAAGGTACAAAGGAGCATTCAGTGAAATGAAGTCTTCCTCCTACCCCAATACCTGAGTCACATAGTTTCTTACTGTTTTTTTTTTTGAGACGGAGTCTTGCTCTGTCGGCCAGGCTGGAGTGCAGTGGCATGATCTCGGCTCACTGCAAGCTCCGCCTCCCGGGTTCACGACATTCTCCTGCCTCAGCCTCCTGAGTAGCTGGGACTACAGGCGCCCACTGCCACACCCGGCTAATTTTTTTGTATTTTTGGTAGAAGGGTTTCACCGTGTTAGCCAGGATGGTCTCGATGTCCTGGCCTTGTGATCCGCCCGCCTTGGCCTCCCAAAGTGCTGGGATTACAGATGTGAGCCACCATGCCTGGCCAGTTTCTTACTCTTATAAACATCTATTAAGGGCATCTACAGATTAGTTCAAGTGCTAGATGCCATTTATTTTCTGACAGTGCTTTGACATACTTGAAATTTCCAAGCATAATTTTACTTAAAAGTAAAAAAAGAAAATAGCTGGCCAGATGCAGTGGTTCATGCCTGTAATCCCAGCACTTTGGGAGGCTGAGGCAGGAGAATTACTTGAGCCCCAGAGTTGGAGACCAGCCTGGGCAACATAGTGAGACCTTATCCCTACAAATAATAATAATAAAAATAACCAGGGGTGTGGTGGTGCATGCCTGTGGTCCCAGCTACTCAGGAGGCTGAGGTGGGAGCATCACTTGAGCCCAGGAGATCAAGGTTTCAGTGAGCTATGATTGTGCCACTGAACTCAGCCTGGGCAACAGAGCCAGAGTGCTTCTCAAAAAAAAAAAAAGGACAAAAGAAAAATACCTAACCTAACTTATACTGCTCTTTAGGATGGCACAGTGTGATAATCTAATGTAAACCCTGTGGGGGCAGGAATTTTAGTCTGTTATTCATTGCTGAATTCCTTATATTTAGTGCAATGTCTGCAGATATTCATTGAGTACATGAATATAAAGATTAAAAAGTAAGAGCTGAGTTTGTTTTTATATCCTTAACACACCTTTGACTTTTACTAGTGGAATTTCCTATCTTTAGTTAAGATGTTAAAGAAAAGTAATTTTCTACCTTTTTCTCACAAATCTCTGAGTAAGTAGATTTCGCAGCCTTTCTGGGCTAGTAATTGATTTTAGTTTTTTTTTTTTTTTTTTTTTTTGAGATAGGGTCTCACTTTGTCACCTAATGCTGGAGTGCAGTGAAGTGATCATGGCTCACTGCAGCCTCCACCTCCTGGGTGGAGGTGCATGCCACTACAGGTGCATGCCACCACGCCCAGCTAATTTTTAAAAATTTTATTTGTAGTAGAGATGGGAGTCTTGTATGTTACTAGGCTGGTCTTGAACTCCTGGGCTCAAATGATCCTCCCTCTTTGGCTTCCCAAAGTGTTGGGATTACAGGTGTGAGCCATCGTGCCTGGCCAGTATCAATTTTGATGTGTGTGTACTTTACCGTAACATTGCTGTTATTTTTTGAATCTTTTTTATAATTTTCTTTCTAGTTTTTCACTTTACAAATTTTCTGTGATAACCATTGTTGTGCACAAGTCTTTGATGTATTTCTGATTTTTTTGCTCCAGATATATTGTTGAAAGGGAAATTACTGTGCCAAAGGGAACACATACCTGTACATTACCTAATAATGTATATCGCCACATTGCTTTCCAGAAAGACTGCACTAGAGTTAACCTCCTGAGCAGTGTATGAGCAGACTTGGCTCACTGCAAGCCACACTGGCTCTCTTTATTTTATCTGTCTCCCCATCTACCTTTGTTGGCTTGGGGGTGTAGGGATTTTAAGTCTCTACTACACCTCTAAACCTAGTCCCATAGATATAGTACAAGTCAGGAGAAGGTTACATCGGCTGTGTAATCTGTCTTTCCCTGTACCAAACCTGGAAGAGGAAGGAAAAGAATAAGTGTAAGTCTAACCCCCTTTTTTTTTTTTGAGACAGAGTCTCACTCTGTCGCCCAGGCTGGAGTGCAGTGGTGCGATCTTGGCTCACTGCAACCTCCACCTCCTGGGTTCAAGCGATTCTCTTGCCTCAGCCTCCCTAGTAGCTGGGATTACAGGCGCCCCCAGCCACGCCCGGCTAATTTTTGTATTTTTAGTAGAGATGGGGTTTCACCATGTTGGCCAGGCTGGTCTCGAACTCCTGACCTCAAGTCATTCACCCCCCTCAGCCTCTCAGAGTGTTGGGATTACAGGTGTGAGCCATCATTCCCGGCCAAGTCTAACCTTTTATTTGCTTTTTATAAATCATCATTCTCTCCTGATCTTTGATAAAGGGACAAAAACCCAAACGAGAAATTGCTGAAGGGAAGAAGAAAGGTTAATGAGAAACAGACTCTTTCTTGATCACCCAAACCATTGATTTTTGTTTGTTTGTTTGTTTTTGAGATGGAGTCTCACTCTGTGGTCCAGGCTGGAGTACAATGGCATGATCTTGGCTCACTGCAACCTCCACCTCTTGGGTTCAAGTGATTCTCCTGCCTTAGCCTCCTCAGTAGCTGGAATTACAGGCACGCGCCACCAGACCTGGCTAATTTTTGTATTTTCAGTAGAGATGAGGTTTCACCATGTTAGTCTGGCTGCTCTCGAACTCCTGACCTTGTGATCCACCTGCCTTGACATCCCAAAGTGCTGGGATTACAGGAGTGAGCCATCGCACCTGGCCTCGCCATTGATTTTTTTTTTTTTTTTTGAGACGGAGTCTCACTCTGTCGCCCAGGCTGGAGTGCAATGGTGCAGTCTCTGCTCACTGCAGCCTCCGCCTCCTGGGTTCAAGAGATTCTCCTGCCTCAGCCTCCCAAGTAGCTGGGACTACAGGCGTGTGCCACCACACCCAGCTAATTTTTTTTATATTTTTAGTAGAGACGGGGTTTTACCATGTTGGCTAGGCTGGTGTCGAACTCCTACCTCATGATCCGCTCGCTTGGGCCTCCCAAAGTGCTGGGATTACAGGCGTGAGCCACCGCACCCAGCCTACCATTGATTTTTAAATAACTATTTTTTGGTAAACCAGCGTGAGAATTTCAGAGATTTATAAAAGTTGTAAATTGCTCCTCCCTCGTTTTAATGGTGAAAAGATAGTGAAAGAGATTGTGAGGGAGAAAGTTATATGAATAAATATGTAATGCAGCAGTTCTATCATGTTTGAATTTTCTGTGTGCACTGTGCTTTATGGGTTAAGAGATTTTCAAGGGTGATTGGACCATATGGGATATGGTGCTTAGTATGTTGTGGGGTTATGGCTGTGGAATTATCTGTGTTTTGGACATTTGATGTTATGTGCTTTTCTTTTATCTCCTATAGAAGCCCTCCTATACAGTAAGTTTTGGTTATGATGTGCTTAGTTAATTGAGGGGAAAAACTGATAAAGCAGGGAAATCAGAAATATACATTCATGCATTAATCTTTTTTTGTTTTTTCTTTTTTATGGAGATGGAATCTTGCTCTGTCTCCCAGGCTGAGGTGCAGTGCATGATCTCGGCTCACTGCACACTCTGCCTCCTGGGTTCAAGCAATTCTCCTACCTCAGCCTCCTGAGTAGCTGGGACTATAGGTGCACGCTATGTCTGGCCAATTTTTGTATTTTTTTAGAGATGGGGTTTCGCCATGTTGGCCAGGATGGTTTTGAACTCCTGAGCTCAGGCAATCCGCCTGCCTCGGCCTCCTAAAGTGCTAGGATTACAGGCATGAGCCACTGCGCCTGGCTAATGCATTAATCTTTTAAAAAGTTTGTATTATGGAAAATTTCAAACATAAGTGAAAATACAGAGAATAATATAATGAACCCGCATCTGCCTATCGCCTAGTTTAAACAGTTGCTATCTTGTGGCCAATCTTTCTTTTATACCCTTTCCCACTTCCTCCCTTTTTTCCTGGATTTTGAAGCATATCCCAGAATCCTTTCATTTCATCGGTAGATATTTTGGCATGCATCTCTAAATAGAAGAGGATTCTTTAAACAAACAAACAAACAGGGCTGGGTATGGTGGTTCATGCCTGTAATCCTAGCACTTTGGGAAGTCTAGGTAGGTGGATTGCTTGAGGCCAGTTCAAAACCAGCCTGAGCAACACAGTAGTAGTGAGGCCCCATCTCTACCAAAAAATAAAAATAAATGAGCGGTGGATGGTGGTGAGTAACTGTAGTTCTAGCTACTCGGGAGGTTGAGGTGGGAGGACTGCTTGAGCCCCAGAATTCCAGATTACAGTGCAGTAAACTATGCTTGCGCCACTGCATTCCAGCCTGTGTGACAGAGACCCTGTCTCTAAAAAGGAAAGAAAGAAAGGAGAGAGAAATGAGAGAAAGAAAGAAAGAAAGAAAGAAAGATTGATTAACACATAGGTTAATATCAAAATATTTTAACCTATGTTAACAAACATTAATATATTTTTTTAATATTAAATATTAATGTTTGTTAACATAGGTTAATATTTTGTTAACCTGTTGATACAGGGCCAAGGCTTTTTCTTTGTATGCCCTAATTGGAGTTCCTTAATTTTGTTTCCATTAAATACACCTATAATTCATTATCTATAATTTCCAGTTTTGTTTACTTTTTAAAGCAGAACATGAATTTAATGGCATTTGTGAAGCAATATTAGTACAGAATCCCTCTTGATTTTTTTGACTTCCTCTCAGTCTTTTATACTTATCTCATTCAGATCTAATTTACTATGTCTTTTTAAGCATTTGATGTAGTTTTCATAGAAACGTCTCTCCTTAATTTTTCTTCAGTTTACATTCTATTTAGTTAAATTACCTAACTGTAATAATGAGCAACTGGTATAAATAGGTTTGGGGAAAAAACAATTAATTATTGGTAAGAATATAACTTGATAATGGGAGCCTGGGCTGGGCGTGGTGGCTCACGCCTGTAATTGTAGCACTTTGGGAGGCTAAGGCGGGTGGATCACCTGAGGTCAGGAGTTCCAGACCAGCCTGGCCAAGATGATGAAACCCTGTCTCTACTAAAAATACAAAAATTAGCTGGGTGTGTTGGTGCATGCCTGTAATCCCAGCTACTCGAGAGGCCTGAGGCAGGAGAATTGTTTGAATCCGGGAGGCAGAGGTTGCAGTGAACCGAGATCCTGCCACTATACTGCAGCCTGGGCTACAGAGCGAGACTCTGTCTCAAACAAACCACAAAAAACCAAAAAACTTAATAATGGGAGCAATGGGAGCAGCAGAAGCTTCTAAGAGTAAGAGACAGCTGCTATTAGTTGGAGCCAGTTTGCATGTTGAGGGCATTGATAGCTTTACTGAGACAAGGAAAAGCATTGATTAATTTGGCAGGTTGGTTGAGTGAAGGTGGGCTAAGAGAGCTTCTGCATTAATTTAAAATAATGAAGTCAAAGCTGTTAGAAATTTGAGGACAAGTTATTTTATAGAATCTTTTATTATTTATAGTGTGTACTTTGAGGTGGTATTTTTGTCCACTTATGTTAGAGTTTGTATGAACTAAGCTGAATTTGTTAATGAGTCAGTGGTATTAAAAACTTGGTGAAGAAACTGGCCAAAGTCTTGTTTGAGAGGTTTATATCTGTTCACTGCTAGTGTATTGTTCTATGGAACAAGTTGACATTTTCATGTAGTAAGTTGTTTTTTGTTTCTGGCAGAAGCAATCTTGGTTCATATGCCACAAGAAACAGAACTGTTTTTATTGTGGAAGACAGGAGCAGAGCTGTGTGTTTCTTATTAGGATGAGTTGGGCACCTGCAGGATTTCTTCTCTCTTTCTGCTTCCTGCCTCCTGTTGTCTTTTCCTTCTGTTAGAATGTTCTAATATTGCATAAGCAGCGTTCCGGCAGTAGTTGAATTTTTTTCGTGCTTCATTTTTTTAAACCCTCAAAATAATGTTTTTAGTGATTGTATGTTCTTGGCTTACTTTCCATTTCTACATCAACAGGGATATTGTTATACTGGTCAAATGGGGTAGTTGTATTCTGGCAATGATCTTTGTGTCCAAGTCAGCTGCAGAGACAACACTTTCATATATTATACCTAAATATCTTACATGTGTATGGTAATTCTGGGAGGTAATTAAAGGTTGGGATGGTACTTTAGGATCTCTTTAAAGGATTTCACAATTCTCAGGAATAAAATAACTTGTTTGAATTGAAGCATGTTACTCATTGGCCTTTAACTATGGCAAAGGGTAGCCAGTGATTTTAGCCTCCTGCCTCTTCTGATCTCATTTTCCTCCGTCCTTTTGAGCCAGCAGCTGCATCCAGTGCCCCGCTCTAATTGAGCTCTTAGTAAAAGGGGTATTGTTACACCGAGTCACAACCTCATATAGCAGTGAGGTTACATCAATGGTTGTTAGATTTTTAGGCCACGAATCCATTTTGGAGTCACATTAAATTTTGAAAACCAAAATTTAGTTGCATTACCTAAATTTCTCTTCCTTTTCTTATCCTGATACCAGGATAAGAATAGGTTTTCTGCTTTTCTAGGTCTTTGGGGAACCTTTTTGGCCCATCAGAGTTGGCCTGCGACAATCTGTAGTTAATGAACTGAGACTGGTGTGGGAATCAGGGGATGTTTCCGGTTTCAGTTTTTACTAGCCAGCAGTTTGACTTTGGGCAAACTACTTAACCTCAGGGGGCTTCCAGTTTATCTTTAATTTATAATTTTTTCAACTGCTCTATTGAGGTACATTTCACAGACCATACAGTTCACCCAGTTTTTTTTAAGTGTATTCATGGAGCTGCGCAACCATCACTACAATACATTTTAGAACATTTTCATTATCCTTAAAAGAAACATTGTACCCATTAGCAGACACTGCTTATTTTCTTCAACCTCTCTTCTCAGCCGTAAGCAACCACAAATTAATCTTTATAGATTTACGTCGTCTGGACACTTCATGTAAATAGAATTATGCAATGGGTGGCCTGTTGTATTTTATTTCTTTCACTTGGAGTAATGCCTTCAAGATTCATGCATGTTCTTGCATATGTTGGAATCTCACTTTTTTTTTATGGCTGAATAATGTTCTGTTGTATGGCTATGCCACATTTTAAAAACCAATTCCTGAATTGATGGACATTGTTTCTACTTATTGGCTATTATGAATAATATAGTCTTAAACGTCTGTGTACAAATTTTTGTGTGATCACGTTTTCATATTTTCTTTTTTTTCTTTTTTTTTTTTTTTTTGAGACGGAGTCTCGCTCTGTTGCCCAGGCTGGAGTGCTGTGGCCGGATCTCAGCTCACTGCAAGCTCCGCCTCCCGGGTTCCCGCCATTCTCCTGTCTCAGCCTCCCGAGTAGCTGGGACTACAGGCACCCGCCACCTCGCCCGGCTAGTTTTTTGTATTTTTTACTAGAGACGGGGTTTCACCGTGTTAGCCAGGGTGGTCTCGATCTCCTGACCTCGTGATCCGCCCATCTCGGCCTCCCAAAGTGCTGGGATTACAGGCTTGAGCCACCGCGCACGGCCACGTTTTCATATTTTCTTGGGTATATACCTAGGAGTGGAATTGCTTGGTCATGTGGTGACTCCTTGTTTAACTTTTTGGGCAACTGCCAAACTGTTTTCCAAAGTAGCTGCCCCATTTTATAGTCTTACCTGCAATGTATGAGGGTTTCTGTTTTGTCTACATCCAACACTTATTTTCTTTTTTTTAATTTTAGCCATCCTAGTGGATGTGGAGAAGTATTTCATTGTGGTTTTGATTTACATTTCCCTAATGAACAACGGTAGTGAGCATCATTTCATGTGCCAGTTGATCATTTGTATATTTCCTTTGGAGAAATGTCTGTTCACATCCTTTGCCTGTTTTTGAATTGGATTATCTTTTTATTGTTAAGTTGTAAGAGTTCTTTTTGTTTGGGATAGAAATTCCTTATCAGATACATGATTTACAAATATTTTCTGCCATTCTGTGGGTTGTCTTTTCAGTTTCTTGGTAGTGTTTTTTGCAGCACAAATGTCTTTAATTTTGATTCTCTAGTTTCTTAATTTATATAGTTATTTTAACTCTGAAACTATATGTTTTATTGAGATTATTTTCCTCTGTGCTGATTCTGTACTTTCTCCAATTTTCATATAGCTCTCCCTTTCCCAGGATGTTTTCTAGCCTCAAAGACTTTATTTTTATTTATTTATTTATTTATTTGAGACAGAGTCTCACTCTGTAGCCCAGGCTGGAGTGCAGTGGCATGATCTCGGCTCACTGCAAGCTCCGCCTCCCGGGTTTATGCCATTCTCCCGCCTCAGCCTCCCGAGTAGCTGGGACTATAGGCGCCCGCCACCACGCCCAGCTAATTTTTTGTAATTTTTAATAGAGACAGGGTTTGACCGTGTTAGCCAGGATGGTCTCGATCTCCTGACCTCGTGATCTGCCTGCCTTGGCCTCCCAAAGTGCTGGGATTACAGGCATGAGCCACCACGCCCGGCCTTTAACCTCAAAGACTTTAAAAACATCTGTCTACGTATCTGCCTCTTTAATACATATGTCTTACAAAATAATAAAACCTTACAAAATGTGTAACAAAGAAAGTGAAAGTTCCTCGTCTCTCCAGAGAAAACATTGTTAACTATTTATAACCAGATTTTTCCCATTCACATGGTAACATTTTGTTTAAATTAAAAAAGGGAACATACTACAATCTAGTTTGCTACTTGTTTTGTCATTTAATGTCTCCAATATTATTCCATGTCAGTACACTTTGTCCTCATCTCAATCATTTTAATGGCTGCAGAGTATTCTATTTTATGGATATAATATAGTTTACATAGTAGCCTATTGATAGATTTTAGGGTTGTTTCTAGATTTTATTTTGTTTTTTTGAGACAGAGTTTCTCTCTGTCACCCATGCTGGAGTGAAATGGCATGATCTTGGCTCACTGCAACTTCTGCCTCCCAGATTCAAGTGATTCGCCCACTTCAGCCTCCCAAGTAGCTGGGATTACAGGTGCGCGCCATCACACCCAGCTAATTTTTGTATTTTTAGTAGAGACGGGGTTTCACCATGTTGGCCTGGCTGGTCATGAACTCCTGATCTCGAGTGATCCGCCTGCCTGAGCCTCCCAAAGTGCTGAGATTACAGGTGTAAGCCACTATGCCCGGCCCAGATTTTATTGTTTTAATTACAAATTTTACGTTAAGTTGTTTCTGCACATTTATATTTGCACACTTGTGCTAGTGTTTTTTTTCTATTCCATTTATTTGCTATTGCAGTATTTACTATTCAAAAGACATAGACTTATTTTAAAAAATACAAGAGTTTTATTTAGTGTGACCTAGAGTCAACGTGCCAAAAATTATATATTCTTTTCTATCATGATATATACAATGTTTTGATCTTCTTTTAAAGTCAGAGTCTTCATTTTCTTGGTAATCGTATAGAATAATTTACTAGAAGTGGAATGCCTGGATCAAAGGATGAGTGCTTAAAATCATGTAGATGTTTCCACGTCACCCTCCAAGTAAGGCCATGCCGGTTCACTCAGCTTGAGAGTATATCACAGTGATTTTTCTGTTATTTTTAACCCTGGCAAATAGACTTTTTAGGGAATTAATCTGTCAGGTGAAAAAAAGGTCATTTTAATTTGTAGTTACTTATTAGTGCATTTGAGCATCATTTAATTTGTCTGTTGGTTGTCTTTCTGCTTTGTCTGCTTTTCTATTGGGCTTTTGGCTTTTTCTTATTCATCAGTTGTCATAGCTTTATTATTAGTATTAATGTTTTTTTTTTTTTTTTTTTTTTTTTGAGACGGAGTCTCGCTTTGTCGCACAGGCTGGAGTGCAGTGGCCGGATCTCAGCTCACTGCAAGCTCCGCCTCCCGGGTTCACGCCATTCTCCTGCCTCAGCCTCCCGAGTAGCTGGGACTACAGGCGCCCGCCACCTTGCCCGGCTAGTTTTTTCTATTTTTTAGTAGAGACGGGGTTTCACCATGTTAGCCGGGATGGTCTGGATCTCCTGACCTCGTGATCCGCCCGTCTCGGCCTCCCAAAGTGCTGGGATTACAGGCTTGAGCCATCGCGCCCGGCCAGTATTAATGTCTTAAAAAAATTGAGGTGGAGTCTCACTGTTTCGCCCAGGCTGGAGTACAGTAGTGCAATCTTGGCTCACTGCAACCTCTGCCTCCCAAGCTCAAGTGGTTCTCGTGTCTCAACCTCCCAAAGTGCTGGGATTACAGGCATGAGCTGCTGTGCCTGGCCTGTAATAGCTTTTTAATATTAGGGAAATTAGTTACCTTATAAAATATATTACTTATATTTTTCTTTGTCTTTTGACTTTGTGTGTGTGTCTAATATAAAATGAAAATGCTTTTATTTTTATAGTCGGATTTTTCTGTTTTTTTTTTTTTTTTTTTTTTTTGCTTGGTTTTTTTAATTTTAATTATATAAAAATATTTACCCATGTTTTTTTCAACTACTTTTATGGTTTTATTTTTAAATGTAAATCTTTGCTTCATTGCAATGCATTTTGATATAAACCAAATGAGATAGGGATGAGTTGTAGAATTTATTGGAGCTGTAAAGTTACATTTATCTTTGTGATTATTAATGGCTTCCTCCTACTTGACTGTAAGTCCCATGAGGGCCATGGATTGTGTTGTTTTTTTTCCCCTTGCTGTCATTTTCAGTGTCTAGCACAGTGCTTGCCTTGTAATAGGCCCTCCATTTATTGAATAAATGAGTCTAGGTTTTTCTCCAGGTCTCTGGCTTCTCCTGACACAATTAATTGCATAATTGCTCTTTTCCTTCCTGATTTAAAAAGCAACTATATCATTTACAAAACCCCCATAGATACTTAGGTACATTTCTGAACTCTAATCCGTTGAGTGTGCTGTCTTTTCTTGCTTTGATACTGTACAGCTTTATACAGCTTAAAGTATATTTGGGAGGCCAGCTTTAACCACTCTTAAATATATTATATACAGTTTGGGAAGCTCTATAATCTCCTTTATTAACTTTTTGCTATACCTTTGGAAACATTCATTTAACTTAACAATTAAACACTTAATCCATTCTGAAAGTCAGCCTGCAAAGCAGAAATGATTTTTGGGGTGTTATTTGGTGTAAAGAGTTTTTTTTTTTTTTTTTTAGGATATAACATACTTAATTCTGGCATGACCTCTTCAGTGTCTTTTAAAAAACTCTTATTTTATAACTTTGGGCATTTCAAGAAAAGCAGTTTTTCTCACAGTTTTCTAATTCAGAATACACAGAGGGGTAGGAGGCAGAAAAGGTATAGAAATAATTGTGTTGGCACCCCACTGATGTCAAAGCAGATTGTGGAAGAGACATTACTTAAAAGTGTTTTGCAGATTTCAGCTTAAATTAAAAATGTGACAATTTAAATTTAATTTAATTAAAAATATGATGATTCTCAGGCTGGGCATGGTGGCTCACGCCTATAATCTCAGCACTTTGGGAGGCCAAGGTGGATGGATTGCCTGAGGTCAGGAGTTTGAGACCAGTCTGGCCAACATGGTGAAACCCCGTCTCTACTAAAAATACAAAAAAAATTAGCTGGGCCTGTAATCCCAGCTACTCTGGAGGCTGAGGCAGGAGACTTGCTTAACCAGGGAGGTGGAGGTTGCAGTGAGCCAAGATCATGCCACTGCACTACAGCCTGGGTGACAGAGCAAGACTCCGTCTCAAAAAAAAAAAAAAAGAAAAAAAAAGTGTTTCGCAGATTTCAGTTTAGCCACCTTGATCTTCCCACCTTGTGCATGACACGTTACCTTCCTGTGGCATGCAGTATTTGTCTGATTCATTGGATGTGACTTGCATTAAGTTCAGATAACATTGCTGAATAATCACTTTCTTTTTCTTTTGTGTAACCTCCTTTCTCTGTAGAACATCAGAAATTCTTAAACTCTGAAATGGAGCATTCTCTTGGGATTTTCTGTAATGTCTTTCTCATGTAGGAACCAACTTCAGGGTCTTGTGAGCATCAGAGAAGTTTAAGGCCTAAGGAACTGAGCTAATGGAACAGGGCATGCCTCATGTGATAAAAATCCTTGCTTTCTTGCAGTTGGAATGTTTTTTCTAGAATACTTCCTTGAAATTGTTTATTCTAAATAACTGCTAATTTACAAATGTATTTTCACGTGATTAACCATTCTGTTTTCGAAAAGCATTAACAGGGGTTTTGTGACTTTCAGACTCTCCTGAAAAAGCCTAACCGCGAATTTTGAATTATTAAAGTAGAAAATACACACATAGGTTTGTTTGGGACCCTTAGTCTCCACCCTGGAATTAAGTGTCACTGAAAATAACTCTGGAATAAAAGGTTTTTATGTAGCAGGAATAGTTGACTTACAGGGGTTCTTCCCTTTGCACATTTTCTCTGGGTAGAAAATGAGCTTGTTTTTCTTTTAGTTGTATTAAAAAAATTTTTTCTCAATGCTAGTCTTCACTGAGAGATTTTTAGACAGTTAACTCTCCCAGCACAGCAATAAGCAGGTTGTTAGTAGATATTATCTCTTGTTGATTTGTTACCCTTGAGATTTACTGTGCTTGCAAAACACCTGTCTGTATTTGAGCTTTGCTAGGTAGTTGGCTTTTGTGTTTGAAGATTTTTTCCAAAGAAAGCAAATAGCTATTGGGAAAAGAAAGAGTCAGCAAATTTCTGTATGCTTTCATGGAAGAGATTTCCCAATTAGAAAGCTTTTGTAGGCTTAACCTTTTGCCCTAAAGTAACCCAACATTTCATTATGTATTCCATTGAGGTTTTGGAGCTCTGTGCCAGAAAGTGAGGACCAAGGTTGAATGTGAAAGGAATATTCAGAGGATGAAGCTCATAGTCAACAAAGTGCTGCTTCATAGGCTAGGTCCAAAAATAACCTGCTTGCCATAGGGAGCAAGAATGGAGGTAGCATTAGCTGCTATTTGAGCAGTGTTTCATGTCCTGTCATGTCATTCCAGAATGGTTTTTTGGTTTTGTTTAGAGACAGGGTCTTGCTCTGTTGACCAGACTAGAGTGCAGTGTGTTGTGATCGTATCTCACAGTCACCTCAAACTCCTGGGCTCAAGCGATCCTCCCATCTCAGTCTCCTGAATAGCTAGGACTCCAGACACACACCATTGCACTTGGCTGGTGGTTTTATTTTTAGTGTAGACAGTGTCTTGGTTTGTTGCCTAGGCTGGTCTCAAACTCCTGGCCTGAAGCAGTTATCCTACCTTGGCCTTCCAAAGCACTGGGATTATAGGCATGAGCAGCCACACCTGGCCTCATTCCAGAATAATTAAAATTATGTTTAAGGCTAGGGGGATGGTCTGCATTATGCTTATTTAATCATTGGAGTTCAAATTAATGATTCGCTTGGGTCCTTTGGTGAATCTTGAGTGATTAAGAGGCAGAACTCAGTTTTTGGTTCAGAAAAGTTAGCATTGGAATGGATCCTCAACAGACCCTGAAGGTAGGAAATGTTCTGATTTAGAGAGCTCTTCCAAGGCTTGTAATAGAGCCCTGCAACAGTAAGTTTTAAGAGGATCAATAACTGGCCTGGCGCAGTGGCTCACGCCTGTAATTCCAGCACTTTAGGAGGCCAAGGTGGGTGGATCATGAGGTCTGGAGATCGAGGCCATCCTGGCTAACACGGTCAAACCCCGTCTCTACTTAAAAAAACAAAAAAAATTATCTGGGCGTGGTGGCGGGCACCTGTAGTCCCATCTACTCCGGAGGCTGAGGCAGGAGAATGGTGTGAACCTGGGAGGCAGAGCTTGCAGTGAGCCGAGATCGTGCCACTGTACTCCAGCCTGGGCGACAGAGCGAGATTCCTCAAAAAAAAAAAAAAAAAAGTATCGATAACATAGAACGCAGGCATACATAGCACGTAGACACATATAGGAAGTCAGGAAGTTTGCCTAGAAGGAATAAATTAACTCTAGTTACTTGGTGAGATCATGGAAGGGAATGTAGTTTGTTTTAGGTGGTGGTAATTGTGAGTTTGAGGCTGGCCCAGGAAATGAGTTGTCAGATACGCTGTCATCCTCATTAATGGTTCAGCTTATTTCTCAGGTTTATAGTTGTATGAAGAGATGCTATGCCTACCCCATTTAGGGAACTATTAGGTTCAAAATTGTAAAAGCTAAAGAAGAGTGAAATACAGTGAAAAGTATCCTGTTCACACGTACCCCATGATCATCCAGATTTCCCTTCCCGGGGCAGTGGATATTATCTGTGTCTTACATGTCCTGAGATAGTTTATGTGTATAGAAGTAAATCTGAATATCTACTACTTACTTCCTCTTTTAACACAAATTATAGTAAGTAATATGCAATAGTCTGTATCTTACTTTTTTCACTCTCGTATCTAATGTAAAAAAAGCTACATGGTATTCCAGTGAAAGGTTGTATTACATATATTTTTTAGACATTTCGTTTGAGTTGTTTCTTTTTCTTTTTCTTTTTTTTTTTTTTTTTTTGAGACGGAGTCTCATTCTGTCGCCCGGGCTGAAGTTCGATGGCACAATCTTGGCTCACTGCAACCTCCATCTCCCTGGTTCAAGCAATTTCCCTGCCTCAGCCCCCTGAGTAGCTGGGATTACGGGATCATGCTACCATGCCTGGCCAATTTTTTTCTGTATTTTTAGTAGAGACAGGGTTTCACGATGTTGGCCAGACTGGTCTCAAACTCCTGACCTCAGGTAATCCGCCTGCCTCGGCCTCCCAAAGTGCTGGGATTACAGGCGTGAGCCACCACACCTGGACTTGAGTTGTTTCTAAGCTTTTGCTAATAAAACAATGCTAGAGGATTTAAAAAAAAAGTTAGGGTTTTATATTGACAAGTAAATATTGTCATAATAGAAACTTGCTATACTTATAATAATAATATATCTATAGAACATGTTAATAAATGTCTATTTGAACCTTCCTGTAAGGTAAGTACAACATTTTATCCCTTCATAACCAGTAAAGTGGCAGAAGTAGAGTTAGAGCCAAGGTCTTCTGACTCCTATTCGAGTATCTGTCTACTTTACTCCGAATACATATACTGTTGTGGGGCTCTAGGAAAGTAGGGGTGGGAGAATAAGAGGAAGTAGACCTAGGTGGGGCAAGGTTGAGATAGGGATGTATCTGTCATTCTAGAAATCAGGATCTTGTTTGCCAGGAGTAAGGGGAGCTGGACATCAGCCTGTTACAGGGACATAAAGGCATTTAGGCCCTGGCAGAGCACTATGGTTTGATTGCCATCTTGGAGTACAGTAGTATAGTAAGCCAAAGCGTGGTAGTTCTGGAGAAACTGGGGACTGTCAGAGCTCCCTAGAATAGACTGGGAGTGAAACAGCATTCACTATTTGCTAAGGAGGCTGGGCTACTTGGAAGGATAAGGTAGGAGCCCAGGAGTTCAAGGCTGCAGTGAACTATGATTGTGCCACTGCATTCCAGCCTTGGCAACAGAGCAAGACCCTGTCTCTTAAAAACATTGGTCGAGACCATAAAACAACAATATAGGCCATAGTGAAAACATAAAATTTTCTTAGAAGCTGTGGTAGCAAACATGTTAATGGTAAGAAGATAGCTGTAATGTTAGTCAATTTTGGCTTAAGATTGAGGACTGGGAAAGAGCCTTCTTCCTCCGGAGGAGTAGTTAAGTCATCTTACAACTGGGAGTAGAGAGACAAGGACGTGTGAAGCTGATTCATGCTTTCTTTATATAGTTAATACTATTTGGAAACCTGTGTGTAGGTCTGGTCAATAGCCTTCCATCTTAATTGCTGTATGTTAAGTGCCTCCTATGTTCAGTATACTTCATATAGTTCTTGCTAGCTCCTCAACAGCTTTTTGCAAAGTAACTGTTGTTATACCTAATTTCTATTGAGAAAACTGAGCTTCACTTAGGTAACTTGTCCAAAGTTCTTGACCTTGTAAGTGGCAGAGCTGAGATTTAGAAGTAGGTCTGTATGACTCCAGGGCTTTTGTTCTTTCTGCAACACCAGGTACTAGGCATCGAAATTGGACAGTGGAATTCTAATCACAGCTGTACATAACCAGAAAGTATGAGTATGGATGAGTATTAGCATGTAACCAGACAATTTGTCTGTTATGGATGATTTGGGCTGAAAGAATAGAAGGAATACTAAGGAAAATGAGCATTGGAGATGTTGAGAGCTCACAAACTCATGATGAATGTGTATATAATTTAAGTAATGCACTTGCTGTGCATATGTATAGCCTTAAGATGAAATTTCCAGTGCTCCCCTCTCTCATTAGATTTTTCTTTCTAAAGTCCTTCTATATAGAGATTATATAGCTGCCACTGAAGACTGTAGCTGGTAGTAGCCAGGACCTGGAACTTTTTGTCAAGAGGGTGTTATCTGGAGGATCCATGTATGCTGAGATCACCATAATCATGAATTCTTCTCCCACTGTAAAGTTTGAGGAGGTAAGAATCTCCTTGACTTAGCAAATTTGGGCTTATAAATGCTAGGTCCAGCTAGACTTTATTGGCCTCAATCCTTTAGCATTATCTTGCACAATACTGATGTATACTTTTTGGATAATACCTTTGATCTACTTTCAACGACCATTGTAGGGAATTGTTAGTATGAGAGGTTGACATTTTGGTTAAATAATCACTTGGAAACTGTGACTCAGCATTAGTCACTGGCTTTCTGCTGGGTTACATTCTCTTGTCTCTTGCCTTAATTGTGGTAAGCCTCAGCCATTTGATTACACAACTACCAAAGAGGATGACCTTAGTGATAACCCAATCACATTTTCCGATAGTAAAAATATTAGGAACAAAAGCATTCATATGTATTAGCAAGTGGTATGGGTATTCCTCTGGAGAAGTGTTAGCACATTTTTCCAGGTTTGCCCGATAATATTAAAAGATGAATAGCCATCTTAGTAAAAATAACTGTTTACACTTTTAGTTAGTTTTTTTTTTTTTTTTTTTTTGAGACTGAGTCTCGCTCTGCTGCCCAGGCTGGAGTGCAGTGGCTGGATGTCAGTTCACTGCAAGCTCCGCCTCCTGGGTTCACGCCATTCTCCTGCCTCAGCCTCCCGAGTAGCTGGGACTACAGGCGCCCACCACCTCGCCCGGCTAATTTTTGTTTTGTATTTTTTAGTAGAGACGGGGTTTGACCGTGTTAGCCAGGATGGTCTCGATCTCCTGACCTTGTGATCCGCCCGCCTCGGCCTCCCAAAGTGCTGGGATTACAGGCTTGAGCCACTGTGCCCGGCCTAGTTAGTATTTTTTAAAAGTGGAAATGTAACATGCCTTTTGGACACAGTCATTTTAATTTATTTTTATTTTTATTTTTATTTTTATTTTTGAGATGGAGTTTTGCTCTTGTCCAGGCTGGAGTGCAATGGCATGATCTTGGCTCACTGCAACCTCTGCCTCTCTGGTTCAAGCGATTCTCCTACCTCAGCCTCCCCAGTAACAGGGATTACAGGCATCTGCCACCATGCCTGGCTAATTTTTGTATTTTTTGTAGAGATGGGGTTTTGCCATGTTGGCCAGGCTGGTCTCAAACTCCTAACCTCCGGTGATCCGCCCACCTTGGCCTCCCAAAGTGCTGGGATTACAGGTGTGAGCCACCACGCCTGGCTGTGGACATAGTCATTTTAGTATTTGAGATTAAATACTAAACCTCATTTGGCGAACTTTAAAACCATCAATGATTTGAGTTAATTCTACCTGTTTTATCTTATTTTTCACCAGTGTGTGTTTCCTCACTGCCTCATTATATTGCCACATTTAATCTTTCATTAAAACAAACAAACACAACTCTTGGCTGGGTGTGGTGGCTCACACTAGTAATCCTGGTATTTTGGGAGGCTGAGGTGGGAAGATTCCTTGAGTTCTAGACCAGCCTGGCAACATAGGGAGATTCTGTCTCTCCTGAAAAAAACAAAGCAAAACAAAACAAAAGAAACAATTAACCAAGCATGGTGGCACACATCTGCAGTCCCAGCTACTGAAGAGGCAAGGTGAGAGGATTGCCTGAGCCTGGGAGGTTGAGGCTGCAGTGAACCATGATCACACCACTGCATTCCAGCCTGGGGGACACAGCAAGACCCTGTCTTACAAAACAAAACAAAACAACAACTCTTTTGGAATTTCTATTTTCCCCTCCGTTCTTCTACCCCTTCTTCCTTCTATTTAGCCGCCTGTTTCATCTACAAATATTTGAGTGTCACTGTGTTCTAGGCACTGTGCCAGACATTGGGATTCATTGGTAAGCAAGAGAGAGAGGCATGGTCTCTGTCCTTATGAACTTGCAGTCTATCCTAGTGTTACTTGTCTAGTCTGCCCTGCCTTCAAGGCTCAGCGGAAGCCTGATCTTCATGTAGTCCTTTGACTTCTTTGGCTCTTGCAGACCCATCCCTTTGACCTATGCTACTTTAAATCTAATTCATACAGTTTAGCATTTATTGGTATAACGTCTCATACTGTGGGCTAATTGTTTAAATATCTTATTTTACCGGCTGGAGTATAGTTCCTTAAGGACAGAGACTGTCATGTTATTTTTTTGTTCTTTGCAATGCTGAGCCCAATGGTTTTGATTCAGTCTGCCCTGCTGAATGTTGAAGTTACTAGTAACTCTTGGGACTTAAAAGTAGTGATGAGATAATACCTTGCTTTTTATTTTATTTTCTATTTTGTTTTATTTTGTGTTTCTTTTTTGAAATGGTACTGGGCTGGCCGCAGTGGCTCACCCCTGTAATCTCAGCACTTTGGGAGGCCGAGGTGGGTGGATCACCTGGCCCACATGGTGAAACCCTGTCTCTACTAGAAATACAAAAAATTAGCCAGATGTGGTGGCGGGTGCCTATAATCCCAGCTACTCGGGAGGCTGAGACAGGAGAATCACTTGAACCCGGGAGGTGGAGGTTGCAGTGAGCTGAGATGGTACCACTGTGCTCCAGCCATTGTACTGGGCAACAAGAGTGAAACTTCATCTCAAAAAAAAAAAAAAAAAAGAAGGCCGGGCGCAGTGGCTCACACCTGTAATCCCAGCACTTTGGGAGGTGGAGGCGGGTGGATCACCTCAGGTCAGGAGTTTGAGACCAGCCTGGCCAACATAGCGAAACCCTGTCTCTACTGAAAATACAAAAATTAGGTGGTGTGATGGGGGGTGCTTGTCATCCCAACTACTCAGGAGGCTGAGGCAGGAGAATTTGTTGAACCCGGGAGGTGGAGGTTGCAGTGAGCGGAGATCACGCTGTTGCACTCCAGCCTGGGTGACAAGAGTGAAACTCCGTCTCAAAAAAAAAAAAAAGGTATTGTTCAGTCATCCAGGCTGGAGTAAAGTGGCACAATCATGGCTCACTGCAGCCTTGAATTACTGGGCTCAAGTGATCTTCTTGCCTTAGCTTCCTGAGTAGCTGGGATTACAGGCAGGAGCCACCAGGCCTGGCAGATTATCCCTTTAAAAAAATTCCTTGTAGTTGTTTGCCTAATATTTGTTATCTGCTTCTGTTAATCTGTGCTAAAAATGAGTGAAAATGACCTTACTGATTCACTATCTGCATTTATATTATTTTCTAGTGAAAAGGTTGTATTTGAGGTTACCATTGCATAACTTCTTATCTAGATCTCCTTGTGACATTATAATGAGGGATGCATTTCGTGACTGAGGAGTAGAGCTAACCTAATGTTGATCTCTTAGTAGCATGCTGTAATCTTTTGGGCTTAAATGCCATATCACTATGCCTTAGTTCATGAAGTGTTAAAAGTAACTCACTTAAAATGGGAAGCTGAGAATGTAATAACTTTAAGATCAAAATAGAATTTCTCATAAAGATTTTTAGAAATGGAAAATAATCTTTTAATGGGCCAACATTATTTACATTTTATGATGTTAGAGATCAGAACTCTTCCTGAGTAGTAAATGAATGTGGCAACTTAAATGTGAAGGAGGGAGGCTATGTGATTGACTTAAATGTTTTTCTGAATGTGCCAAAAGCTCTGAGGTAATGGAAAACTTCAATATTGGAAATAAGATGGGATATATTCTTGTTAAGAAGGAGAATAGAGGGTACTGGGGGAAGGAAATGCTCTTTTGCCTACATTTAAAAATTAAGAAGGTAAGTGTATGAAGTTGAAGGGGTAAAAGAACACGGAACAGGAAACTAGGAAACCATTATTTCCCTCTGAAATAATTCTAGATGGTGATTTGAACAAACCAGTTGCTAAAAAAATTATATGATAATTGGGGCAGTTTGAACATTGACTGGATGTCTGATGTTAAGGAATTACTCTCTTCAGATGGAGTAATAGTATGGTGGTCATATTGCAAACAAAAAGTACTTACCTTTTAGAAATATATACTGAAACACATATGGATGATGGAATAGGTCTGACATTTGCTGGGGAAAGGAAGAAGTGGTCAGCAGTATAGATAACAAATGGCCATGTATTTATTTATAACTGTCTAAGCTGGCTGATGGGTACAAGAGGCACATTGTATTATTTCTTTCTACTTATGTATATGTTTGAAAATTTCCATAAAATAACAACAACAACCCCCCCCCCAAAAGAAAGTCTTAACAACTGTCAGAACCAGCAGAATTGTCAAGCCTACCCCTTTATCTTCTTTCTCTCTAATTTTATATGGGCAAATAAAGCCATAGATTCATGCTGATGTTTCCAAATGGGAATGCAGTTTAGATTTCCATCCCCTTAAGTTTCATCTATCTGTACTGCAGCATCACTGAGAGAACAAGCCCTACTCTCTCCCCAGCAGTGTGGTGAGTTACAACAGGGTAGGAGTCATGCTACCCATCTTTAAGGCTCTTCCTCCTTATAGGTGAAGAAATAAGATTTAAAAAGCAAAACATAATTAGAGAATAGGAAAATATGGTTTACAATTAAATACCGTATTTTATAGTACTGGCCAAACATAAGAAATTCTAGAGAAAGGAGAGACATTTTGGGTTAGGAATAACCAAAGACTTCTTTTTTGAAACAGGGTCTCGCTCTGTCACCCAGTTTAGAGTGCAGTGGTGCATTTATGGCTCACTGTGGCCTCAACCGCTTGGACTCACTGTAGCCTCAGCCTCCTCGACTCAGCTGCCTGAGTAGCTGGGACTACAGGCATGCGCCACCATGCCCAGCTAATTTTTGTATTACTTTTAGAGACAGGGTCTCGCTATATTTCCCAGGCTGGTTTCAAACTCTTGGGCTCAAGTGATCCTCCTACCTTGGCCTCACAAAGTGCTGGGTTTACAGGTGTGAGCCATCATGCCAGGCCACAGACATTTTTTATTAGGCCAGTGGATGTTGGGATCATCTTTAAACAACATTGAAAGTTGGATTGCTGACAGTAGTATGGGGATAGCATTCCAGGGAGAGAAAATACTATGTTTGGGGAAGAATAGATGAATTTGGATTGGGGAACAGAAGGTATTTTTGATATGTAGGATGTGGTCATTTCATAAAGGACATGAATTTTTAGTTGAGACATTTGGGCTTGGTCTTATAGACCTTAAGGAGCCATTTTTCGGGTGTGAGGAACCATTTTTGACCCTTAAGTTACCTAAGTATTTATTAATTTGGTTTGATGATAATATTGTGTATTCTTAGTTGCAGGCTTTTGCATAGAGCGTATAACTTGACTTTGTAGCCTTTACCTTCTTTTTAACATAAATTTGTTATTTCCAGTGTTCCAAAAGTTATTCAGGGACCAGAATTAATATTTATTTTTTTAAAAATATTTATTTATTTGTTTTTGAGACAGGGTCTTGTTCTGTTGCCCAGGCTGAACATCTCGGCTCACTGCAGCCTCCACCTCCCGGGTTGGAACGATTCTGCCTCAACCTCCCCGGTAGCTTGAACTACAAGTGCCTGCCACCATGCCCAGCTGATTTTTGTATTTTTAGTAGAGATGTGGTTTCACCATGTTGGGCTGGCTGGTTTCGAACTCCTGACCTCAAGGGATCCTCCTGCCCTGGCCTCTCAAGGTGCTGGGATTACAGGCATGAGCCACCACGCCTGGCCACATTTTTATATTTTTAATCAAGTTTATTGAGGCATAATTTACATTCACTAAGATTGAACCATTTTAAGTTTAAAATTTGAATTTTGACAAATATACACACCCATTTAATAACCATCCAATCAAGATATAGAACAATTCCGTCTCTCAAAAAGTTATAATAGCCCTGTTTGCATTCATTCTTATCCTCCTCCACTTCCAGAAAACCACTGATTTGCTGTCACCGTAGGTTAGTTTTGCTTTTTGTGGAATTTCATATAAATGGCCTCATCTAAGATGTACTCTTCTTTCATCAGCATTCTTTGTTTAAGATTCATTCATTGTTGTTTGTATCAGAGTTTGTTGTTTTTTTATTGCTGAGTGGTAATCTGAGTAGTGTTACATTGTATGGATGTAACAGGATTTGTTTATTCATTCACCTATTGATGAACATTTGGATTGTGTCTGGTTTTCTTGCTTTTATGAATAAGGCTGTTATGAACTTCATGTACAGCTTTGCGTAGATGTATGTTTTCATTTCTCTTAGGTAAATACCTTACAGTGGAATGGCTGGATCATATGGTTGGTAGGTTTATGTTTAACTTTTTAGGAAACTGCCAAATTGTCTTCCAAAGTTGCTGTACTGTTTTATATTCTCTTTAGCAATATATGAGATAAGACAGTTCTAGTTGCTTTAAATCCTTACCACTGGCCGGGCGCGGTGGCTCAAGCCTGTAATCCCAGCACTTTGGGAGGCTGAGACGGGCGGATCACGAGGTCAGGAGATCGAAACCATCCTGGCTAACACGGTGAAACCCCGTCTCTACTAAAAAATACAAAAAACTAGCCGGGTGCGGTGGCGGGCGCCTGTAGTCCCAGCTACTCGGGAGGCTGAGGCAGGAGAATGGCGTGAACCCGGGAGGCGGAGCTTGCAGTGAGCCGAGATCCGGCCATTGCACTCCAGCCTGGGCGGCAGAGTGAGACTCCGTCTCAAAAAAAAAATAAATAAATAAATAAATCCTTACCATTGCTAAAAGGATATGTCTTAAACTTTAGCTGTTCCAATAGTTGTGTCATGGTATCTTGTGGTTTTAATTTACATTTCCCTAATGACTAATGATATTGAGTATCTTTTTACGTACTTATTTGCATGCTGTGTGTCTTCTTTGGTGAAGCATTTGTTCAGATCTTTTGCTTATTAAAAGAAATGGGCTGGCCGGGCACAGTGGCTCATGCCTGTAATCCCAGCAGTTTGGGAGGCCAAAGTGGGAGGACCACTTGAAGCCAGGAGTTTGAGACCACCCTGGGCAACAAGCGAGACTCTGTCTCTGCAAAAAACTTAAGAATTAGCTGGGTGCATTGGCATGGGATTTTAGTCCCAGCTACTCAGGAGGTTAAGGTGGGAGGATCACTTGAGTCTAGTAGTGAGCTGTGATGGCACCATTGCACTCCAACTTGAGTGACAGAGCAAGACCTTGTCTTTCAAAAAAAAAAAAAAAAAAAAAAAAGCATTGTTTCCTTATAGTTGAATATTGAGAATTCTTTATATATCCTGGATACAAGTACTTTGTTATATAGATGCTTTATGCTTTGCAAAGATTTTTTTTTTCCCCCCGATTCTGTGGCTTATTTTTTCATTCTTTCAACAGTGTCTTTTGAAGAGCAAGAGTTTTTAGAGGCCAGGTGTGGTGGCTCATGCCTGTAATCCCAGCACTTTGGGAGGCCAAGTGGGTGGATCATCTGAGGTCAGGAGTTTGAGACCAGCCTGACCAACGTGGTGAAACCCCGTCTCTACTGAAAATACAAAAATTAGCCAGGCATGGTGGTGCGTGCCTGTAATCCAACTACTCAGGAGGCTGAGACAGGAGAATCCCTTGAATCTGGAGGCGGAGGTTGCAGTGAGCTGAGATCGCACCATTGCACTCCAGCCTGGGCGACAGAGCAAGACTCCATCAAAAAAAAAAAAAAAAAAAAAAAAAAGAACAGAAAAATAAAGTATTCTAGGGAAGACCAGATTCCTTGGCATAAGATGCCAGGAATTTTAAATTGATAGGAATAAAAATAAATAAATAAATATTGGCTCAGGGAATAAACTTCATTAAAATCAATTTATGGGCCGGGTTTGGTAGGCTCACACCTGTAATTGTGCAGCACTTTGGGATGCTGAGGCGGGCAGATCACTTGAGGCTAGGAGTTTGAGACCAGCTTG
Source organism: Theropithecus gelada (assembly GCF_003255815.1). Classification (NCBI taxonomy): domain Eukaryota; kingdom Metazoa; phylum Chordata; class Mammalia; order Primates; family Cercopithecidae; genus Theropithecus; species Theropithecus gelada. Next base: position 108,581,218 of record NC_037682.1, on the reverse strand, counting down.
GCCAACAGAGCGAAGCCCTGTCTCTACTGAAAATATAAAAATTAGCCAGGTATGGTGGTGCACGCCTGTAATACCAGCTACTCGGGTGGTTGAGGCAGAAGAATTGCTTGAATCCTGAAGGTGGTGGTTGCAGTGAGCTGAGTTTGTGCCACTGCACTCCAGCCTGGGTGACAGTGTGAGTCTGTGTCAAAAAAAAAAAAAAAAGAAAAAAAGACAGTTATTTTTAAATTTGAAGATATTGAAGAAAGATACTAAATTTGTGTTTAAAAAGCATTTATTTTGGTCCCAGCTACTCGGGAGGCTGAGGCAGGAGAATGGCGTGAACCCGGGAGGCGGAGCTTGCAGTGAGCTGAGATCCGGCCACCGCACTCCAGCCTGGGCGACAGAGCCAGACTCAGTCTCAAAAAAAAAAAAAAAAAAAAAAAAAAAAAAAAAAAAAAAAAAAGCATTTATTTTGATCAACTCTGCTGTATAGAATATTTTGTCTTATGTTACTCTAAAGTTTCTATGCCCTCAAATGAAATACAATGCCAGTTTTAACATTTGTTTTCATGGATTATTTTCAACAGTTATTGAGTTGTCTGATTTACTGTAAAACAATGAAAAATTCATTTCTTTTATTGACAAGATGTATTTACTATGTTATTCTGATCAACTAATGAACTTTTAATTTTACTATTTAAAATAGTTTATAGTTAAAATTTAAAATCCAGTCTTCACTTGTTCTTTCATTTTTAAAAATAATAAAGTAGTTTGGGGTTTATCAGAACTAGGCAGGAAGTCAAGCTACATCTCATTTTATGTTGGGTAAGAATCACTAGAGACAAAATTATTATGATTTTTGAGATGGAGTCTTGCTGTGTCACCCAGGCTGGAGTACGGTGGCACAATCTCAGCTCACTGCAACCTCTGCCTTCTGGGTTCACGCCATTCTCCTGCCTCAGCCTCCCGAGTAGCTGGGACTACCGGCACGTGCCACCACGCCCGGCTAATTTTTTGTATTTTTAGTAGAGATGGAGTTTCGTCATCCTGGCCAGGCTGGTCTCGAACTCCTGACCTCGTGATCTGCCCGCCTTGGCTTCCCAAAGTGCTGGGATTACAGGCGTTAGCCACTGTGTGGCCGACAAAGTTATTTTTTATGGGATCAATTCCTGAGTTTTATCTAACACGAGAATTTTAGCAATTAAAAGTCAAGCGCAGTTCAAATATATTAGTTTAGGTAGTATTTTCAGTGTTTCAGGAGAGCTCAGTAGCTACTAATTATCCTGCCTTTGCTGTAGAAAGAACTTAAATGAAAGATCTGTTTTAAGATGCCTTTTTAAAAGGTTGGTATAAGAGTTGAAAAATCAAGATCTGGGCAGCAGTGGAGAATTATGAAGTCTGATAAGATAATATGCTAAAATTGTATTGTTAATTCTGATTTGTGACAGTGCTTATCAGTAGAAAAGAAATGTGATCTGTGGTTAAATACTGAACTGCCACTAAATGTAAAATGTTTTTTAGATGAGTTGGAAGAATGCTGAACCAGTCTTTATTGCCCAAGATTGCTTTGAGTCAGCAATCTCAAAGAATAAAGAAAAAGGAGTTAAGAGTGAGAGGCAGTAAGTAGTATGTTTTTTCATTTAAGGTATCTTGAAGAGATAATTAAAAAGATGTAGGGGTATAGGAATTTTGATGTTTCTCTGGTGTTAATGAAGTCTACTATAAATTAGATAATACAAGCACGCTAAATTGTTTTTTCTTTTTTAAATTCTTGGCAGTTACTGACAAATTACAGTCAGGATCAAGTTTAAGTCTCAGTACATGAATGACCCTGACATTGAAAACACTGAAGGATTTTGACCTTAGTTTTGACCTGGCTTTATCCTGAGCAGCCTCTGTGAATTCTTAATGCTGTGCTCTTAAACAGGGGTACTTTTCCTAGGTGTTTTTGATACCGTATTCATTAGCATATAATAAAGTTATCAGTGTCCCTGAAGGCTGATTTTTTTTCTGACTGAATATGAGATATGGAGCATGCAATTTGTAGTTATTGCTATTAACATTACCAACAAGGTTTGTATTTTTCTTATAAGATGGGGAATCTTAAGAAACTTCAGGCCAGGCACGGTGGCTCATGCCTGTAATCCCAGCTTTGGGAAGTTGAAGTGGGCGAATCACTTGAGGTCAGGTGTTTGAGACCAGCCTGGCCAAGGTGAAACCCCGTCTCTACTAAAAATACAAAAAATTAGCCAGTTGTAGTGGTGGATGCCTGTAATTCCAGCTACTTGGGAGGCTGAGGTCCAGGAGGCAGAGGTTACAGTGAGCCGAGATCATGCCATTACACTCCAGCCTGGACAATAAGGTGAGATTCCATCTAAAAAAAAAAAAAAAAAAACTTCATTAAGAAATTAAAGCCTGGGTATGTTCTTCTTGATAATTTCTTTTTATTCCATCTTTATTGGTAAATCAGGCCAGAATGATTATTTACCTTTTGAAAAAGGGAAACTAGGTTCTACAGTTTGGTTACAGATATCCTGGCAGCTGACTTTACATTGGGTAGAGGAGACTGCCATACTTAGTGGTTCTGAGAAACCAAGAAAGTATTGCCTGTTACAAATATGATAAAAGGTATTGAATCTTCCCCCTCCTTTGTGGGGGAATTCCAGCCTCACTAATTTATGGTTTCAGTGTAGTTATGGTCATAGCTGCTGAGACGTGGGTACTCATTGAAGCTAATAGTTTTAGAGAAAGGGGAGGGTGTTTAATTCCCATAACTGCTAGTTTATATCACTTTAATAATTTAGGTCTAATGATATGAGGATTAGTTAGTATAAGGCAGATATACATATAATACATTCTTTTAAATATTGTACAAGGACTAAGAAACTTCTTTAAGTAGTCACATAATTCATTATAGCAGCTGAACATTTCTAAGTGCAACATTATAGGAAACCAGTAAAGCCAATTTCTGATTTATCTGTAGCAAAAGAATTTAATATTCTAACTTCAGCAAAACGCAATTAAAAACAAACTTAAACCACATTGTGTGCTTTTAATACATATGTTTTTTTCCATGCTGTCTGATGTATTTAGTTCTTAGTCATTTACTTCCATTAGTTTCCAGATTGGTTGAGGGAATTAAATTGGTAGCCAAGTTACCTATATGAGATTTTCCTACTGTGTATGTGAACCACTCTTTCTGGGAAAATCCTTCCATTGGCAGTTTTCTTGAAGACATGCACTTTTTCCACACTTAGTGATTTGGGGGCTGTAGCCTGCAGTTAGCCTGTGTTTAGTCAGAGGTGACAAATGACTAGAATTTTTTTTTTTTTTTTCCAGTTTAGAGATTGAGAAATGATTCAGAATTGAAACTAAAGTGAATTTGGACTTACTGTATTTCTTTGCAGTTACTTTTAAACAATTGCTGTCTGTTACTATTAGGCATATTTTGGACGTAGGGGTTCCATTTTGGGCCAATATTTGGTGTTATGTTGTTAAATTTCTTGCCTGGCTTAGATGGTTCACTGTTGAAACTAAAGTGGAACTAGGTTTGATCAGAGGGCCATTGGAAATGCATGTAGTGGCCCATTTGGAGCGGACAAAATTTGACATATTTTTACTTCAAGAATTCTTAGGAAAATTTGGATAACGTGAGAATATATTTCCAAATGTTATAACATTTTGGGGTTAAGTAATTGTCAAGGGAAAATCAGAAAGCTTGTAATTCCTGCTGAAAATATTAGCCTGCTGAAATATTAGCCTATTTCCTACTGAAAATATAACATAGCAGGCCCAGCACAATGGAGTTCACGCCTGGCTAATTTTTGTATTTGTAGTAGAGATGGGGTTTCACCGTGTTGGCCAGACTGGTCTCGAACTCCTGACCTCAAATGATCTGCCCACCTAGGACTCCCAAAGTGCTGGGATTATAGGTGTGAACCACTGCGCCTGGCCTGACTTTTTTATTAAAAAAAAAAATCTATAGTCAATTGTCCTAACAGTTTATCATTTACTCACTTACTTGAAACAGCCATATTAACATATACTCTTTATTTACTTATGTGCCTATACTTTGTTTTAATTACTGTAACTTTAGAATATGTTTCAAAATTTCATTAACTATTATAATTGATTCTCTTTTTTTGTAACATATCATCAGCAAATAGTAATTTGGACTCTTCCAATATTTCTGCTTATTTATTGACATTTTCAAAGAATAGCTTATGATTGATGATAATCATACCAGCAAATACAGTGCTTTTCAACTTAAATATGCACAGAAATTACCTGAGGATCTTATGAAAATGAAGACTCAGTAGGTCTGGAGTGGCCTGAGAGTCTGCATTTTGACAAGCTCCCAGGTGATGTTGACTTACAGGTTCATAAACCTTATTTTGAGTTACAGGGAACTAAGATTTATTGAGCACTTAATTTGTTCTAGTCAGTGCTTTTACATCTATGAACTCATTTAATCTTTAAAACTCCGTGATGACTATTATCCCCAATTTGCCAGTGAAGACACTGAGACTTAGAGAAGTTTATAACTTACCCAACGTGACACAGCCATTAAGAGGAAGAGCCAGAGTGAGCCCCAGCAGAGTTTGCACCCTTAACCTCTTGAATATATTGTTTCACCACATGCGTGTGCACCCACACACAGACACACAACAGACATTATCTTCTCTTGTATGCCTCAAATGGTAATACCTTAAAATTTTTTTAATGAATAGGCTTTATTTTATCTATTTTTTGAGGTGGGGGTCTTGCTCTGTTGCCCAGGAGTGCATTGGTATGATCACAGCTCACTGCAGCCCTGAACTACTGGGCTCAAGCCATCCTCCTGCCTCAGCCTCCTGAGTAGCTGGGACTACCAATGTGTGCCACCATGACCAACTAATTTTTAATTTTTGGTAGAGACGAGTTGTCACTGTGTTAGCCCTGCCTGGTCTCAAACTCCTGGCCTCAAGCGATCCCTTCACCTCAGCCTCCCAAAGTTCTGATATTACAGGTGTGAGCCACAGCTAGAGTTTGCAGAAAAGTTGAGCAGAAAGTACAGAGAAATCCCACATACCCCATTATCTCTGCCTGTCCCCACAATTTTCCCTGATACTAACATCTTGCATTAGTGTGGTACATTTGCTACAATTGATGAGCAATGTTGGTACATTAACTAAAATCCGTAGTTTACATTAGAATCCATGGTTTGTGTTGCACATTTGTAAGAGTTTTGACAAATTTGTAATGTTGCATATCCGTTATTACAGTATCATACAGAGTAATTTCACTGCCCTAAGAATTCCCTGTGCTCTACCTATTCATCCCTTCCTCTCCCCAGTCCCTGGCAATCACTGATTTTTTTTTTTTTTTTTTTGAGACGGACTTTTGCTCTTGTAACCCAGGCTGGAGTGCAATGGCATGGTCTCAGCTCACTGCAACCTCTGCCTCCCGGGTTGAAGAAATTCTTCTGCCTCAGCCTCCCGAGTAGCTGGGATTACAGGCATGCACCATCACGCCCGGCTAATTTTTATATTTTTACTAGAGACGGGGTTTCGCCATGTTGGCCAGGTTGGTCTCGACCTCCTGATCTCAGGTGATCTGCCCGCCTCAGCCTCTCAAAGTGCTGGGATTACAGACATGAGCCACCACGCCTGGCCAATCACTGATCTTTTTACTGTCTCCATAGTTTTGATGTTACCAGAATGGCATTATTGCATGTAGCCTTTTCAGACTGACTTTGTTTCGCTTAGTAAAGTGCATTTAGGTTTCCTCCAATTTTTTATGGTTTGATAGCTCATTCTTTTTAGCACTAATATTCCATTGTCTGGATTTCCACCGTTTATTTACCCATTCACCTATTAAGGAACTTGTTGGTTGCTTTCAACTTTTTTCAACTATGAATAAAGTTGCTGTAAACATCTGTGTGCAGGTTTTTGTGTGGATATAAGTTTTCAGCTCCTTTGGGTAAATACCAAGGGCACAACTGTGTGATCATATAGTGAGAGAATGTTTAGTTTTCTAGAAACTGCCAAGGTGTCTTCCAAAGTGGCTGTACCATTTTGCTCTCCCACCAGCAGTAAATGAGAGTTCCTGTTGTTCTATGTCCTTACCAGCATTTGATGTTGTCACTGCTTTGAATTTTAGCCATTCTAATAGGTATGTGGTGTCTCATTGTTGTTTTAATTTGCAATAGCCTAATAATATATGATGTTTAGTGTCTTTTCATACACTATTTGCCATCTGTATGTATCGGTGAGGTATCTGTTCGTATCTTTTGCCCATTTTAAAATTGGGATATTTGTTTTCTTATTGTTGAGTTTTAAGAGTTCTTTGTATATTTTGGATACCAGTGCTTCACCAGATATGTATTTTGCAAAGATTTTCTTTCAGCCTGTGGCTTGTTTATGCCGTTAGTTTTTTACCATTAAATATGTTGCTTGCTCTCTGCTTGTGACAAATAATCATCAAGTTAAGAAAGCTTCTTTCTTTGTCTCTCGAGGAGCTTTTGTCAGGAATGGCTATTCAGGGAAGTCCTTAAAAATTATTTGGCTAAACAAATAGAATAAGCTTTGTTTTTAGCAAGGCATCCTGTTTTATTCCAGATAATTAAAAACACATTCTTTATAGTGTTATATTTAAGACTGTAATGGAAATTTTAATTGCTATTCCTTCTAAATCATTTCCTCTTACTCCATAATTTCGTGTGCCTTTAATGTCCATATTGATTATTTGTCCAGCATCTTAATCTCATCCGACTTGGTCTTTCTTGTCTCAGCTACCTGTTCTTCCACTTCTCTGTAACAATTTATTTCTGTGGCCAACTGTCCACCTCTGGAATTACAAATTTGTAAATTTTACTCTTTGAACACAATTTCCTTTTCAGTTCTTCCATTTGCTGAATTTATTTTCTCATTTCACTGAGGCCACCAGCCCCTGAAATCTCCATTGTCTCCCAATTTGTGACATTCTTCCTGGCATCACTTTATCCCATATGGATGCCATAATTGGTCACTTTCAATGAGTCATCAGTATCCGCAGTTCTCCTGCATCTTTGTTCTTCTTTCCCACATGCCATGTAGATCTCCAGCTGTGGATTAACAATACTGCCCTTTTTCTGTGTTCCCGCTCTAGGGCCTGAAGAAATGATTTCATCATATTAATTTGTTCTTTTACTAATCCATGAGTTTTAGCCTCATCTGTGCTTATTATTCTCTTTAGTAGTTTTCTCACTTGTTTGGCGTTGATTTCATTTCTCCTTCACCGGAATGACAGTTCTTTCTAAATCTTTCCCCATTTTCCTTTGGTTCATGTCACCTTCCTCCATTGCAGCTGATTCTACACTTCAGCAGAGTGACCTTTAAAAAAAGAGAAAACAACAAATCTATTATGTTATTTCCTGCACAATACTATTCATTATAAAGATGGAGGGTTTTTTTTTTTTTTTAATGAGATGGAGTCTCGCTCTGTTGTCCAGACTAGAGTACAGTGGTGTGATCTCGGCTCACTGCAGCCTCTGCCTCCTGGGTTCAAGCGATTCTCCTGCCTCAGCCTCCTGAGTAGCTGGGATTACAGGTGCACACCACCACGCCTGGCTACTTTTTGTATTTTTAGCAGAGATGGGGTTTCACCATGTTGGTCAGGCTGGTCTCGAACTTCTGACCTCGTGATCCGCCTGCCTCGGCCTGCCAAAGTGCTGGGATTATAGGCATGAGCCACTGCACCTGGCTGGAGGTAAAATTCTTAAGTTTAACAGGATCTTTCTGGTTTTCCAGCCTCATCTCTCTCCTCTTAGTGCCTTAGCTTCACTGGCCCTTTTTCAGATCCTTCACATGCCAGGCTCATTCTTAGCACAGGGCTTTGTATATGCTCTTCTCTCTGCTAAACCAACCTTTTTTCTTGGCGTGTTTAACTTGTATTTATCTTAAGGACTTAGCTTATATGTTCCTTTCTCAAGAAAGTTTTCTCTGACCTTCCATTTGCCTAAAGGTAGATTAGATTCCCTCTGAAATAATTAATAGTAATGAAAGTAACAACAATATTATTAGCATCAACCTTTGAGTGTTTATGAGTTGCATAGACTGTTCTTAGCACTTTACACATAGGAACTTTTTTGGTTTTCATAGCAACCCTATGAGTTGTTTAGGTGGGTAAATAAGTAGGACCTAGAATTATAGATGAGGAATATTAAGTCACTTGTCCAAAGTCCCACAGCCATTTGGTAGCAGAGTTGGAATTTGAACCCAGGCATACCCCAGTGTCCATGTTCTAAACTGCTGTGCCCTACTGTGGTGGTGAGTATAACTGTTTAATGTTTTTTGTTAATGCCCACATTTGTTGGTAGGCTCTAAGCTCCTCGAGGTCAGAAATCATACTTGTCTGGTTAATTTCCATGGCCTAGGACAGAGCCTGGCATGCAGTAGGCTGTGACCGAGTACTTGTTCCTATTGAATGAATCACAGCTTGCCAGTCTACTAAACTGGGGAAATAGAGGGTTTCAGTGTGATCCTTTTCATTTTTCCTCCCTGCTGCTTCCAAATATTAAACTCCCTTGATCAAAAGAATAGGTGCCTGTGTTTATTTCAAAATCTAACCCCTCCACCTATTTGCCTTTTATATTCTAGGAGTAGTTTATGTACTTCGTAAGAAAAATTAGTGCAAATTTATATAAAGTAAAGGTATACATCTTCCATGTTTTCCTTCTTTAACATTTTACACTTCCGAGAGGTGTCAACTGCTAGTAGTTAAATCTTCTTCTGTACATGTACACATTTTGTGGACACTTAAAATACACAAAGGTAGTATATGTAGTATTATCTAACTTTTAAAAATAATCAATTATTATATTGAAGGATAGTTTCACAAGATGTCTCCATTGAGGGAAACAAGGTAAGGGGTACAGAAGATCTCTATTGTTTCTTACAACTGCATGTGACTCTACAGTTATCTCTAAAGAAATGTTTAATTAAAAAATAAACTCTAGAAATATTTTCATGTCAGCATATTGACCTGTTTCTTTTAAATGGCTGTGTAAAATGTTATTATATAGATGTGTATTACTTTATTTCACCTTTCCCCTATTGATAGACTTTTAAGTTATTTCCATTTTTTCATTTTCACCAGTATTGCCGAAGGTGGACCATCCTTGCATTTGTAGGTGCAACCTTGGTTGGTATATATTCACAGCCAAGTTTTAGAAGAGGAGAAAGGATCAAAAGATGGGCATATTTGAAATGTTGATAAGAGTTGGCCAGACTGTCCTCCAGACAAGTTTATACTTTCGCTAGCAGGTGGGATAGAAGCTCTGTGTGTTTACCTGCACTGTCCTGATCTCATTCTGCCACTTCTTCTTGGGGACTTTGTTTTATTAATTAATCCTTTTCCATTTAGTATATTTACTTCCCTGTTGGTTCCCTTCTGTCTCCTCATCCTCTAGCACATCCTCCAAACTGATAGAGCTTTTCTTTGGTCGCTGTCTTAGTTCTTTTGTGCTGCTTATAAGAGAATACCTGACAGTGGATAATTTGTACATAACAGAATTTTATCTTCTCATAGTTCTGGAGGCTGGGAAGGCATTGGCAGGTTCATTGATGGGGATTTGGTCTCTGCTTCTTAGACGATGCCTTGAATGCTGTTTCCTCACATGGCAGAAGGCAGAAGGGCAAAAAGGGAGTAACTCCCTCCATCAAGCCCATTTATAAGGGCACCTAATTGCATTCATGAAGGGAGGAACCCTTATGACTTAATGATGTCTTAAATGCCCGACTTCTTAATACCATCACATTGGCAACATCTGACTTTTAGAGGGGGAGACATTCAAACTGTGGCCCTAGCCAAGTCCTTCGTGTGCTTTTACTTATCTTTACAACCATCCTATGAGGTAGTGCTTGTTTCTCTGCCTACTTGTTAAGCGATTATATTCTTCTGGATTTTGTCCTTGGCTCCTCTTCCCAACCCACCTGTAGCCCCACCTTCTCTTCTCTTCCCTCGTCCAACCCAGAGAGACCAGAATTTGAATCTGGCTCCATTATTTTCTCCCTAAGAGACATGGAACGATTTAGTTCAGCTTTCTATGTTTCTCTTTCTTTCTCTGTAAGTAAGAGTGGGGAAGACTAGAGCTACCTACCTCAGGATTGTGTGAATTAAATGAATAATGTATGTAAAACATTTAACATAGTGTCTCATGTACACTAAGTACTTAATAAATGCTAATAATAGGAATAGTAACAATAGTATAGTTACATTGTTATTATAAATCTGTATCTGTGGTACACTTAGCTTAAGTTCATACAAAAATATTGAGCTGTTAGGCCGGGCGCGGTGGCTCAAGCCTGTAATCCCAGCACTTTGGGAGGCCGAGGCGGGTGGATCACGAGGTCAGGAGATCGAGACCATCCTGGCTAACATGGTGAAACCCCGTCTCTACTAAAAATACAAAAAACTAGCCAGGCGTGGTGGCGGGCGCCTGTAGTCCCAGCTACTCGGAGGCTGAGGCAGGAGAATGGCGTGAACCTGGGAGGCGGAGCTTGCAGTGAGCTGAGATCACGCCACTACACTCCAGCCTGGGTGACACAGCGCGAGACTCCGTCTCAAAAAAAAAAAAAAAAAAAAAAAAAAATATTGAGCTGCCTGTTAGAAATCTACATTTGGATGCCTCCCCAGATATCTTAAACTCAGTTTATCTAAAGTCAGAGTCTTTTTGTGGCTTCAGTGCTTAGTGACTGTGTCCCTGAATAAACTACTTATTTTCTTTAAGCCTCCATTTCTCCATTTATGAAAGGGTGATAATCAACTTACTTGATCAGTATTAAATGAGATAATTCTTGTAAAAGTATTTAGCATAGCGCTAGTATATACTAATATCTTAATAAATATTAGTTGCTATTATTATTATTCCTGTTAAATGTTGATCCTCTTTTTGTCCTCTTCTGCCCAGAAAAAGAGCCTCAGGATAGCTTTGCCTGTCTGCCTGTCTTCCTTATTCTTCATATGCAACCAGTCAGCAGGTACTGTTATTTTTTATTTTCATTTTAAACATTTTAATTTTTATTTATTTTAAAATTAGTTATAGAGATGGGGTCTCACTATGTTGCCCAGGCTGGTCTTGAATTCCTGGGCTCAAGCGATCCTCCCACCTCTGCCAAAGTGCTGGGATTACAGGTGTGAACCAGTGCGCCTGGCCTATCAAGTACTGTTGATTGTGCTTCAGAAACGTGCTTGCATCCATCCTCTCCTTATCATTTCTTGACACAATTATTGTGGTAATCTCCTAATTGCTCTCCTGGCCTCTTGACCATCTTGTACCTTTCATCCTGAGTTATCTTTATAGTAGGTAGATCTGCTCATATCACTCAGCAGTAAAGGCCTCAGATGGGTCTCTCTTACCTGAAATATAAAGCCTCCAAGGCCCACTACACCACAGTCATCTTTAGAACCTCCCCTCTTGTTCTGGGACCCATGTGTCCTACAGTATATGCAGACTACTGACTGTTCTGTGACTGCACCCTGTACTCTAAATCTCTTACCTTTGTGTCTGACCTGCTGTTGCTGTACCTGCATTCTTTTTGCTTAGAGTGTTGTCCCCTCAAGCACTCCCTGCTAATAAGCACTCAGCCTTCCACCCCAAGCATCTAGTCTGTCTGGTGAATTCCTGGTGATTCTTCAGTGGTCTGTCTCAAATATATCTTCTACTCTCTTCTCTCTTTAGTTTTAACTGCCATCCAAGGCAACATTAATTAGTCCCTCATTATAAGAGGCAATATAAGCTGGTGTGGGGTATACACCCACAATCCTAGCTACTTGGGAGTTTGAAGCAGGAAGATTGCTTGAGGCCAGCCTGGGCAGCATAGCAAGACCTCGTCTTTTTGAAAAAAAAGAAAGAAAACGCTGGGTGTGGTGGCTCACATCTGTAATCCCAGCTCTTCGGAAGGCCAAGTCAGGAGGATTGCTTGAGCTCAGGAGTTCGAGACCAGCCTGGGCAATATAGCAAGAACCCATCTCTACAAAAGCTAAAAATATTAGCCGGGCATGTTGGCACATGCCTGTGGTTTCAGCTACTCTGGATGCTGAGGGAGGAGGATCACTTGAGCTCAGGAGTTTGAGGCTGCAGTGAGCCATGATTGTGCTACTGCACTCCAGCCTGGGTGACAGAGTGAGACCCTGTCTCAGGGGGAGAAAAAAAAAAAGAGGCAAATATAGTGGTTAGTTAAAATCCCTGAGTTTGGAGCCAGACGGCCTTCGTTATTAAGGTAGTTGTATGTAACTGGAATGAAACTGTTTAACTTCTTTGTGCCTTAGTTTTCTCATTTATAACAAATGAATAATATTAGTATTGCTGTGAGGGTTAAGTGAATTAATGTAGGGAAAATGCATTGAAAGGGCTTGCATATACTAAGTACTTCATAAATATAGCTATTATTATTATTCTCAAAGCATTTCTAGGCTGGGCGCGGTGGCTCATGCCTGTAATCCCAGCACTTTGGGAGACCGAGGTGGGCGGATCACAAGGTCAGGAGATCGAGACCATCCTGGTTAACACGGTGAAACCCCGTTTCTACTAAAAACACAAAAAATTAGCCGGGCGTGGTGGTGGGCACCTGTAGTCCCAGCTACTTGGGAGGCTGAGGCAGGAGAACGGTGTGAACCTGGGAGGTGGAGCTTGCAGTGACCTGAGATCACGCCACTGCACTCCAGCCTGGGCGACAGAGCGAGACTCCGTCTCAAAAAAAAAAAAAAAAAAGCGTTTATTACACACTTATCTATAATAGCATTTGCCACTTACTTTTTTTTTTTTTTTTTCCTTCCAAGACAGAGTCTTGTTCTGTTGCCCAGTTGGAATATAGTGGCATGATCTAGGCTTACTGTGACCTCCGCCTCCTGGGTTCAAGCAATTCTCCTGCTTCAGCCTTCTGAGTAGCTAGGATTATAGGTGTGCACCACTATACCCAGCTAATTTTTGTATTTTTAGTAAAGACAGGGTTTTACCATGTTAGTCAGGCTGGTCTTGAACTCCTGACCTCGTGATCCGCCCACCTTGGCCTCCGAAAGTGCTGGGATTACAGGTGTGAGCCATTGCACCTGGCCTGCAGTTATTTTGTTGTGTATATTTCCCAATAGACTGTGGTTTCTTTGAAGGTGGGACTATTTTAATCATCTTCGTGTTATCAGTATCTAGTACACAGTGGGACCCAGTAAGCAATCAGTTGTGCTGTTTGTGTAGCCCAGAATCCTCCTGTGCCAGATCCTTCTGCATTGCAACAGTCAGCAGCATACATCTGGAAATTACTGCTTTCTGAAACTATGGCATTAGAGCCACAAAGCTATTTGGGATTGGACCTCACAAGCTCTTCAACCAGAAATTTGCTATTACAATGAAACTTCCTATCTGCAATAGGTAGACTGTAGCTGACCGCATGTAGTCATTGGAAGGAGGTTACTCCCAGAGCGTAAGAGAACTTCTGGTTCAGTTTTGCTTGAAGGGATATAATCCAAGGCCAGAAAGGCTACTACAAAACTTTTGTTTTGTTGGGGATAATAAAAAGAGCTGTTTCTGCCTTTTCCACTTTATTCTTATAAACCTGCTGAAGATTGAAATGTTAAAATGTGATTCAGAGAAGAGATTTCTTTATTGTAGACATGATAGAGAGCTCAGAATGAATACCAGAGACAGACTCTTTACAGAAGATTTCAGGGTATTAAGCCCCTAAGCCCCTTATGGTCAGGTTTTACTGCCAACCCTTAACACCCCACCATGCCTGGGCTATTGCATTAGTAACTGGTCTTTCTACCTTTAGGTTCCCTGCAGTCTCTCCTACCTACTGCTGTGATATTAATATTTATAAAGCCCTACTTTGATTTATCTCATGCATTATAAAAAATCCTTGCAAAGTACCCCATTATATACAAGGAAAGTTCCAAGTTTTAGCTTGTCATTCTGGACTTGTATTGTGATTCTCCAGAGATAGATTTCTTTTGTTTTGTTTTCTTTTCTTTTTTTTGGGGGGAGGGGGAGCGGTTTCACTCTTGTTGCCCAGGCTGGAGTGCAGTGGCACGATCTCAGCAAACTGCAACCTCTGCCTGCCGGGTTCAAGGGATTCTCCTGCCTCAGCCTCCCGAGCAGCTGGGATTACAGGTGACTGCCACCATGCCCGGCTACAAATATATATATTTATAAATATATAAACAAACATCTATAGATACAGAAGAGGTTCATTTTATATATATATAATAGATTATAGATGGGTATAAGAGGAGGTTTATTATGGAAATTGGCTCATGTGATTCATGTGATCATGGAGGCTGAGAAATCATGTGATAAGCCATGTGCAACCTGGAGAACCAGGAAAGCTGGTGGTGTAGTTTAGTTGAAGTCTGAGGTCCTGAGAACCAGGGGATCCAAGGCTGAAGACCTGGGAATTGGGAAGGGGTGGTGTGCTGGTGTAAGTCCTGGAGTCCAAAGACCCAAGGACCGGGAGCTTTGATGTCCAAGGGCAGGAGAAAATGGATATCCCAGCTCAAGAAGAGTGAATTTGCTCTTCCTCTGCCTTTTGCTGTCTCTGGATGGAAAAGGGTTAACAGATTATGATGCCCACCCATATTGGTGAGTGTGGGGCTTCTTTATTTAGTTTACTGATTCAAATGCTAATCTCTTCCAGAAATACCCTCAGAGACCCACCTAGAAATGTTTTACCAGCTGTCTGGGCCATTCCTTAGCTCAGTCAACTTGACACATAAAATTAACCATCACGGGACTCTTCTGCAGTCTGACTCTGGTTACCTTTTCTTCCTTATCTTCCACTATATCCTAGAACGAGCTCTGTGGCTTACCTGGGCTAGTTGTGATTCCTGTAATATGAATTGCATTTTACATTTGTAGCTACCCAGCACATTTACCTGTTGAAATTTTGCTGCTCTTTTAAGAGCCATTAAAAAAAAAAAAAAAAAAAAAACTTTATTTATTTATTTATTTTTAAAATTTTTTTTTGAGATGGAGTCTCACTCTTGTTGCCCAGGCTGGAGTGCAGTGGTGCGATCTGGGCTCACTGCAACCTCTGCCTCCCAGGTTCAAGTGATTCTCCTGCCTCATGCTTTCCCAGTAACTGGGATTACAGGTGTGCGCCACCACGCCCGGCCAATTTTTGTATTTTTAGTAGAGATGGGGTTTCACCATGTTGGTCAGGGTGGTCTCGAACTCCCAGCCTCGTGATCCACACACCTTGGCATCCCTAAGTGCTGGGATTACAGGTGTGAGCCACCACGCCTGGCCAGTCATGAAGTATTTTAAAGGACGTAGGTTCTGACACTCTTAAATTCAATAGGCCAAAGTTCCTGGCATTTTTTTTTCTTGGATATGTACCTCATAGACCTTTCTTAGTAAATATTGGGAGAAATAAGTTGGTTTAATAATGAATTATAGGGAAAGTTTTAATTGACCGTATGTCTGTAGAATTAAATGTATTTCATTAACTTTTTAAAGGTAAATAAATCGGGGTTTCACCTAAGTGTCAAAAATATGATTTTCACCAATGGCCTACTTATTTTTACCATATTTGCATAAATAGCCTTCTGGTTTTTCTCAAGTTAACCTGTATGTTTGTGATATGAAAGTCCTAGTATGTATAGAAAAATAGTACCAAGATGAAGTATAGATCGTCGTTCTGAACCATTATTCCTTGGCAGACTGAACTATATTTAAAGTTTTAGAAATAAATCATACTTCCATGTCTGAATAAGACCTTAGTCTTATTTAAATAAATGTAGGAGAGATGGAGAAAGAATAAGATTTGCCTAAGAATGCTAATATTAAGATGAATGGCAGGTAGGACACACTGAGGCTATCTGTCAGACACTGTTCTCAGTGTTTTACATTCACCATCTTGCTTCATCCTTACAACAGACTTTATCGCTTGATTAGAAGAAAATCAGTATGATCTAGATGTTCTCATTGAATAACATTTTTTTCATAAACAATTTAATTTCATTTAATTTATATTGTAACTATTTTTTATGTAAGTAAAGATGAGGTCTCACTATGTTGCCCAGGCTGGTCTCAAATTCCTGGGCTCAAGCAGTCCTCTTGCCTTGGCCTCCAAAGTGCTGGGATTACAGGCATGAGCCACCACATCTGACCCTGAACTATTTTAATGCAACAAGTATTTACTGAGTTCCAATAAATGAACCAAGCCTGGTACTTTAGAACCATGATCTCAAACTGGAGGACATATCTAAGAATATCTAGGCTTGGATTGTTTTAAGAGAATAAATTTCCAGGTTCTCAACATTTTATTGATATTCTTTTCCTGAAATTGACTTGTCTAAAGGCAACCCTGGTATAATGCTAGTTCGCCTTCACTACCTTCCCTTTAGCCGTGTGCCTTCTTACGATTAACAGAAGACAGCCATACCTTTCACCCGTCTTGAATCTCACCATTGTACATTTCTATGAGGTATAAAATCCTCCAGGATTCTAACAAAGGGATAGTCAAAACATTAGTGTCACGTGTGAAACTTCCTTTTATCAAGATATATATCTTCCTGCATACATACATCTTTTTAAGAGATGCATCTCCAGAAAAGAAAATTACTTTTTATGTTTAGTTCTCAAAATTTGTAACATTTGCATTGTCTTCATCAATTGTGTTTTACTATAATAGTAACCATACCACAATCCAACATAAATAAACAACAATATACATGTTTTCATTAAGGAAAGTATGGTAAAAATTATATTAAATACTGTGGAAGAAGCAGAATAGAAGTACAGTTTCAGGGAGACAAAGAAATGGCATAGCATTTTATATAGGAAAAAAAGATTCTGTTACAGTTTTAAAATGCAGGATGGGGGAATATCAGATTGCCCAGGTGTTTAGATTTTGTTGGAATTAGTGATACAGCAGGGTTTTTTGTTTGTTTGTTTGTTTTTAAGACAGGGTCTTGCTCTGTTGCCCAAGCTGGAGTGCAGTGGTATGATTTTGGCTCACTGCAGCCTCTGCCTCCCAGGCTAAAGCAGTTCTCCCACCTCAGCCTCCTGAGCAGCTGGAACTACAGGCGAGTGCCACCATGTGTGATTAATTTTTGTATTTTTTTGTAGAGATGGGGTTTTGCCATGTGGTGCAGGCTGGTCTTGAACTCCTTTCCTCAAGTGATCCACCTACGTCCGCCTCCCAAAGTGCTAGGATTACGGGCGTGAGCCACTTTGCCTGGCCAATATAATAGGTTTAATAGCTTTAAAATTAGCAATATAATAGTGTTTTTAGATGTCAGTTCTAAATAGGCATAGATTGATAGACAAATGAAAGTATAACCTTTGCAGTGATTAAAACCTGTAATGAAAATTTTAGATGTCAACCTCAGAATATTCAAGGAGACACCTTTTTCCCCCCCCAATACATTTGTTTTAGTAGGTATGTGAGCACAACTTTTGAATAGTGCTGTAAAGGATATAGAAATCAAGAAGAAATATTTTTTGCCTTCAAGATGCTTCTTAGTTAAATGGTGAAGCAGGGGCATAGATACATGGCTTGGCTTAAATAGAGCCTTAATTGTGTCATGGTATTTTGCTGTTTGCTTAACATGGGCATTGTGCCTCAGTGTTGTGTCATGCTTGTTAAAATGACCCTTGAGTGGTAGTTTAGCTCATATGTGCTCTGTTACCACATAGGCTATTGTGCAGAACAGTGAGGAATTGTATATTGTGAAAGACAGATGGATAGGAACAGTGCCCACTGCACTTACCACCAATGAATGGTAGGGCTTTCTCTCATTGTCTAGTTCATGTGGTCAAAAAAAACATTAGACTGGAAGTCAGGACACCCTAATTCTCCTCCCGAGTCTACCACAGAACGTGTGACCTTGGCTAAATCACTTAACACATTTGAACTCTAGTTTCCTCATATAAAAAAAGTGTAAACTGGATGATTTTCTACCTGTGAAGTTTAGAGTTCATAGATTTTTACACAGTATATTCATTTTAGAAGGGATAGGTGCAGCAAATTTTAAGAAACAGATGCCAAAATAACGGAGTAGATTACTTACTTACTGTAATATGCGGAGAAGAGTAGCTTACTACTTCTTATTTATCTAAGTGTGATTAGGACAGTCTGTTTTATGGCCTGTTGTAAGTGTTGTGGGTCTCACCACTGCCCTTTTTATTTAAAGAGAGAGAATTTCCTCTACTTTTGAGAATTAGAACAAATTCTACACAGGATTAGTAAGCGAGAATACCAAGTTCAGCTTCATGCCAGTGCCTCTAGTGAAAACCACATTTTTGCAGTGTTCTAGCAGAATATTAAAATGGCTATGGATTACAGACAGCTCAGGCTTTGGTCTTTATAGGTCAGAGGTGGAAACCAATGGAGCAATTACCTTTCAGTCTTGTGGGCGGGGCTTCTTAGGTTCCTTATGGAGCTAAAGTGAAACTCTGGAACAGTTCCACTAGAATGGCTTTCCTGGGAGCTTATGAGGCTTACATTCTGAAACTGATACTCTTGTAGTACAAGAATAACTACAAACTGATGTGGAATTAGGAGGCCAGAGAGGGGAGAAGCCACATGTAGCTCTCATTCTCACAGGTCCTTTGGCTGGCGAACAGAGGTTTTTTCCCGTCACTAAGCAGATAACTTGGTTATATATTGACAAATCCTCTCTAAACAATTCTTAGAATAGAAGACTCTGATTCTGTTTTGTGCTTTGGAGGTGAAGGGGAAGAAGAGTATTGAAATGTGTGAAATTAGCTTGTGGTGGTTTAACATGTGCAAATATTATCTATCTAAGCAGTCTTCATCTCCTATATGTGTTCTTAAATATGGTCCCCATTGTTCGAAGCCAAGAAAGATAACTGAGGAAATCCTATGGCTGCTTTGCAGATGTTATTACCCATTATTTATTAGCCTCAGTATTGGATAGTTTGACTGATTTGCCATGTTGGTTTTTAGAAATGGGGGTCTTGCTCTGTTGCCCAGGCTGGAGTGCAGTGATGCATTCCTAGCTCACTGCAGCCTCGAAGTCCTGTGCTCAAGTAATCCTCCTGCCTCACCTGTGAGTAGCTGGGACAACAAGCATGTACCACCACTCCTGGCTAATTTCTTTTTTTACTTTTTATAAAGGCGGGGTCTCCCTATGTTGCCCAAAGGCTGATGATTTGCCTTTTTTAGGTAGAAAACCTGGACTGGGCCCTCAAGTTTTTAACTTGTTTTTTTTTCTTGGTGATACAAAATGTGGGGTGAAAAGGACTGTTAAAGTGACCAGGCTTGGTGCTATTTGAAGCCGAAGAGGGAAATACTATTTCCTGGCAGGCTTTATTGTGTTTTTGTATCATTAAATCTCTAAGTCAGCAGTTTACTTTTTGTCTAGTGGTATGTCTTGGCTTGTCTAAATGAATCATAATTAAAATTTAGTCTCTGGGACTCAATCTTGTCTAAGCAGGAGTTGTAGTTTAGATATACTATACCTTGCTGTGTATAGAATAAGAATAGTATAGGTCTGCTGTGATCACTGAGATGGGTTTTTATAAGTACTAAACTTTTTTAGAAGCATAGTTTTCTTTATCACCTGTCCCCCAAAAAGTTTAGAAAGTAAAAATAAAAAAAGTAAGTAAAAATAATGGTATTGGAGTTATAATTTGGAAATTTGTTTCATTCACTTGCATTTTAATATTGATTATGTAAACATGAAATTATAAATTTGTTTCCTTTGAAAAGATTCAAGAAATAGAATAGTTTTAAAAGTAGTCTTTTACATTCCTTTGCTCATTGACAAAATCATCATCAGGAACATCGATTCAGGGAATGCAGCTTCTGATCCATCTCAAAACTAACATTACTAATACTTGCTATGGTCATTTGACACAAGTTTTTATTGAGCCAGGACTATACTGGGGCAGTAGCCTTCAAGTCAGTTACACATGAATTAAGAACTTGTGTGCCAGGTACTGCACTAAATGTTAATGGCATAAAGGTGAATAAAACATCGTTTATACTGTGTTTTGTTTCACACAGGATTTGAGATGGCTGACAGAAAGTAACTAAAGTGAGATTGTAAAATATAACTGAAGTTCAGAACCAGGGAAAAGATAAATTAGATTTGGAGACCAAGATATGGTTAAATAATTAGACATGAAACCCTATGACTGAGCAGTTCAGTTTAATGTTGATTTTAGTAGTGATATGATACAGAAGCTAAGCTTTGTTATATTCACGCAATGTTGAGGCATGGTTAATTTATTTAGCAGGATTATGAAGAGTTCAGGCATTTTTTGGAAACTCCTATGAATATGTCATCTAGAATTGGTTTTGTAAAATGGTAGTGCTTGTACTGTTTAGTTACATGTGTTGCATATCAGATGGATTTCAGTATTTTAAAAAAATTTTTACTTAAGCCTCATAAGCCTCATTGAGTGGGGAGACTACAGTATAAGTATCCAGGCTGAAAACTGAACTTCCACCTTATTTTTATATGGTAATGGGTTTTTGTTTAGATGATTTATATGTTTTAATGTTGAGATGGAAAAAGTAGAAGTGGATTGTAGTGTAGAAACTACTCTAGTTCCTTTTTTTTCTTCTATTTTTATTTCAGTCATTAAGCTTTCCCCATCTTTAGTCTGTTGAGTTGTTTCATGGCACCTTTGGAGGGATGGTGGGAATGCCCTTTGCTGAATCAAAAACTACTGTTTCTCCAACTTTACAGGTTAGAGAAGGTCATCAAGTCAATAATTTATAATTTTAATATGGAAGCTGTTTTGGGAACTCTTGTGGGCATATCTTGGTTTTAAAAGAAGAAAAAACTTTACTGATTTAAGGGGTCTATAAACACAGCTTTCTGACAGTAGCTTTTGATTTTATTGGTTCAACAAATATCATTGTTGCACAATACATAATCTTCCACTGTGGCAGCTAATGAGATACAAAACTGCATAATTGCACCAAGTTATTTTTCTTATAGAATTTGGCGGCTACTAAGTAAACAACTTTTAAAATTTATCTTAATTGGTTTAGTTATGTGCCATCATTGAATGAGTCTTATATTTTTCTTCATGCTGTTGCACTCCACATTCTTAGTTGAACAGAGAAAGATATTATTTTAAGGGAGGGCTTGATCTTTTAGCATTTTAGCCAGTTGGCTTTTCTTAATTGGGATGATTACTCATATTTAGATGAAATCTAGCTCAGAAACCATAGCAAAATGCTGACTGAAAACATTCCGGTAGTCAGTGTGGAGGAAAGACTCCTGGAAAATAAAATGTCTCAAGGTTGTTTTGAAGTTCATCCTCATTGTTTTTATTTATCCTTATGTATGTTAAGTATACGAGGATTCCCAGTTGTACCGATATTCTGGCGAAGGCCTGTACTGTGTCTCAAACGCTTCTAATGCAGATACTGACTTTTAAAAACCAGACACATGTGAATGTGCAGCAAGACAACACTCTGGCCTTTAACCATCGTGTCTCCTTTCTTACCTGTGATTGTGTTTACTAGCGTATTTCACATTTCAGCCAATAGAATCTAAAGAATTCAAATGAGAACATATAGGACCTGTCTGCCAATAGGTTTTAACTTCCGGAAACTGGAAGTAGCTGTTGAGAGCACTGTGGGTTTAGTGAGAAAGAGTGCTGTGGCAGAATGGACAGTGTCTACTGTAGGCTAAAAATGGGGGAACTATAGCATATTATGCACCTTCTGTAATCCTCGAAGTCAGTTATTAGCAGTTGAACATGCTCTCTGGTCATAATGGCAGTCCCCAGGCTCCAGATAATAATTTGAGCAGGGAGCTGGGAGAAATAAGGAAGACATGAGTACATAGGACAAAAGTGGGCCAGTAAAGGAAAAATTACGTACGAATGGAAGAATAGAGAATGGAAAATGGTAAACTGGAGAGAAAAAGATGAAAAAGATATAAAAAAAAGAGTAGGGATAAACGGACCCTACCTGTTTCCTTTTCTGATCAGTAAAGGAAAATACTTTGTGAAATCCTTAAGGCATCTTTGGACAAGGAAATCGGAAGTTAATTCAAATTGTATTGTCAGAGTTTAGTCTTAAAAGTTGTGTTGCCAGGTAGAAAACAAAGTATGATAATCACTATAGAACTCCTTTAATTGGTTTACTTGCCTCTTAGGGTAAAGACAAAATTAGACTTACAGAGTAGTCTGTGATCTTGGAAAAGTCTTTCTGAAAAATGATTATAGGACTGTTAAGACATCTCCCAGCTCGTGTCATATGGCATCATACTTTTCCCAATTATTTTCAGATATTTTAGTATCAAAGTTTTCTAGAATGAGTTTTGTAGAACACTAGTATCCCTCGTTGCTTATATTAGGAGGAAAAGGATTTTTTTTTTAGTAGATAAGTTTGGGAGTATATAGAGTGAACAAAATTAGTTTTTAAAATTATATGACATTTGAGAGGTCTTGAAGTACCAGTGTCTTGTGGATCCCTGAAGGGCTAGATGAGGGTGGGGCATGTAGCCTTTCTCAAATTTATGTGACTACCATACAGTTTGAGGAAAGCTGGTCTATATAAATGTGTTACCTGTGAAACCTGGCTTTCTTCCACATCTCCTCTGACTTGCTTTGCTATTTTTTCCCCTTACAGTACTTCCTGCTATCCCCTTATTTGGGGGAATTCTCTCTTTTTTCATTTTTATATGTATATTCCACTCTGAGCAATATTAATACTAGCTTACATTTTAAAATATATTCTGGAAATCCAATGTACAATATGAGGACTATAGTTAATAATGTTGTATTGTACTGGGATTTTTGCTGAGAGTAGATTTTAGTTGCCCTCGCTAAAAAAACAAAGGAGGCAGGTAACTGTGAGGTGATGGATAAGTTAATTTGCTTGACTATAGTAACCATTTCACTATGTATGAATATATCAAAACACTGTGTTGCGTACCTTAAATATATACAATGAAAAAAGAAAATATGATGATGGAATTTATATTTGAACTCTATTTGGATCTTTAAGTTTCTGGATAATCTGGTCCCTAATCAAATCTACATTTCCAGGTTTATTCATCACCAGTCTTCCATGATAAGTCTTCACTTGAGCTCAATTTCTTTACCATTCCACGATTATATTCTGTATGTGGAATATTCTTCTCTACTTTTCGTATTATGGTCTAGCTCAAGTGCACCTTTTCCATGAGACCTTCCCTGATACCTTTAGCTAGAAGTTATCTCTTCCTTGGCACATCTGTAGCATTTATGAACTAATACCTATAGTGTTATTTCAGATTTATTTGTGGTTATTTATGCACATGTCTTAGATTTTGAGCTTCAGAAGAGAGAGAATAGCATGCCATATCAGCCAGAAGCTTGTAGCTTAACTATTGCCTAGTAACGTTATTAACAGAGTAATAATACCAGGTAACATTTATTGTTTACTATAATAAATGGCGAGCACAGTTCTAAGTGCTTTAGATAATTAATGTAGTAGGAAGTAGAGTAACTTACTCAGTCACATACCCAGTTAGTGATGGAGCCAGGATTTGAACCTAAGCATTCTTTTGCTCTGTATCACTACACGGTACTGCTTGCTATAGTAGGTGCTCAGTGAGATTTGAATGAATGAATGAATGAATGAGCAGACAAGGCTTTGAAAAAGAGGGCCCATCTTCTGTGGCTCAGGCTCCTAAGGCACTTTCTTTTCCCCTTTTCAAAGCTGACATTTATCATTTATCTAGCCATGTGATGTTTTCAGTGACTAAGAACAATTAGCAAGAGTTCAGGTGGGTTGTGGGAGTGGTAGAGATGAGTGTGTGGGGAAATGTGTTTAGTCACTGTGTTTATTTTGTGTGTACACTAGAACCTGCTGCTATCCTTGTTGAAGAAATATTGGTGAGTCCAGGCTTTGGAGTCAGGAAAACCTGGATGGGAGTTTTAGCTTCTTCATTTATTAGCAGTTTGGCCAAGTTTCTTAACAGTTCTAAACCATAGTTTTCTTCTTTGTAAAATAATAGCAACTACTTCTTTAGTGTCTGTGTGAGGATTAAATCAGATGATCATGTAAAGCACTTAGCTGTAGTACCTACTGCATATTAAGTGCCCAACAAATGTTACTTATAATACAATAGGTTTTACTTACTATAAAATTAACTCCTTATCTCTTTTAAAAAAAATGTGTCCTTTGAATGTGGACCTTTAGATTTTAGTCAGCTAAAGCATTAAGTCTGTTTTCTTCCCCTCCCTCAACTCCACAGTAACATGTCTGTTTATGATACGCAGTGAGAACTGTAGTGTACATTGCACCATTTGTACACTGCAAGCATCATACATTAGTAACGAGTCTGTCATGAGCTGAGTTAATCGTAGGGTTTGTTCTGAACATTTTCTTGCCAGGCATGGTGGCTTACGCCTGTAATCCCACCCAGCACTTTGGGAGGCTGAAGCGGGAGGATCACTTAAGTGAGTTCAAGACCAGGGCAACATAGCGAGACCACACCTCTACAAACAAACACAATTAAAAAATATATATTTTTTCATTGTTGAGCTTTATTTTCGGTGTTTGTAATATGAAGACGATAGGTATCTTTTAATTTATTAAATAAGGTTTATTAATTATGCTTTTTCTTTTAAATGACAGCCTTGAGTCAAATTTTTGTGTCCTTGTGCTAAGAATTACAGTAGTCTCAGTGTAGAGCTGAGGTGATTCTGATCTAAAGATGCTCCATGAATGTGGGATATTTCTTTTTCTTTCTTTTCTTTTTTTTTTTTTTTCTTTTTTATTATTATACTTTAAGTTCTAGGGTACATGTGCATAACGTGCAGGTTTGTTACATATGTATACTTGTGCCATGTTGCTCTGCTGCACCCATCAACTCGTCAGCACCCATCAACTTGTCATTTACATCAGGTATAACTCCCAACGCAATCCCTCCCCCGACCCCCTTCTTTCTTTTCTTTCTCTTTTTTTTTGAGACGGAGTCTCACTCTGTCACCCAGACTGGAGTGCAGTGGCACCATCTCAGCTCACTGCAGCCTCCGCTACCGGGTTCAAACAATTCTCCTGCCTCAGCCTCACGAGTAGTTAGGATTACAGGCAGACACCACTATGCCTGGCTAATTTTTGTATTTTTAGTAGAGATGGGGTTTCACCATTTTGGCCAGGATGGTCTTGATCTCCTGACCTCAGATGATCCGCCCGCCTCGGCCTCCCAAAGTGCTGGGATTATAAGCATGAGCCACTGCGCCCGGCCGAATGTGGGACATTTCGAAGAATCTTAGCTTTGATGCATCTTTGGGGAAGAAATGTGTGATTATTAACAAAGGTAAGAGTAGAGGAGAGTCATTGCAAATAAAGAATCTTGTAGCGGCCGGGTGCGGTGGCTCATGCCTGTAATCCAAGCTCTTTGGGAGGCCGAGGTGGATCTCCTGAGGTCAGGAGTTCGAGACCAGCCTGGCCAACATGGTGAAACCTCGTCTCTACTGAAAACAGAAAAATTAGCCAGGTGTGGTGGCGGGCACCTGTAATCCCAGCTACTCAGGAGGCGGAGGCAGGAGAATTGCTTGAACCCGGGAGGCAGAGGTTGTGGTAAGCCAAGATTGCACCACTGTACTCCAGCCTGGGAGACAGAGCAAGACTCTGTCTCAAAAAAAAAAAAAAAAAAAAAAAAGTATCTTGTAGCAATTTATTCTAGGCCAGAGCCACAGTTTGTGTTGATTTGGCTAGAAATTATTAAAGTTGGTATTCTGTGAAATTTTCTTTGAGTGGTTCTTTGTTTGGTTGAGCGGGTTCAGATGAGGCTGAGAAAACAGGAAGATTGTGCTTGGAAGACGGGGAGAAGGCTGTCCTTAGGCCAAGGCAGGTCAGTCATTCTATAAGGAGAGTCTCTATACGGGATGTTTCCGCTTTTAAAAATATGGTCTGATACGCAGATTCACTGGTGCAAATGATTCTGGCAAAGGTTTCTACTTTCTTGATTCAGCAGTAAGACAAAAGAGTTTTCCACCACAGAATACACAACAAAAAAGAGACCTTATAAAACTTTTCAGAACTATACAGTGGTATGACTTTATGATTTCTTGATGAATTCAGCGTTTGAAAATGGAAGAAATGTGAAAACAGAGGAAAGGTGCTTAGCATAGGAGTGAACTTGTTTCTTGGCAAGGAAACCAGTGTCGGGTGTTTGAATCACTTGGCTTTGTGGTGGTTCTGTTGGTTTTTGTGTGTGTGTTTTTCTTCTTCTGCTTGATTATCATCTCTTTTTTCTGCCTTGAAAACTTTCTTTATCTAGGGCAATCACCCCACTTACACAGGAGGCAAATTCAAAGCTAGTTGCCTTATGCTGTTAAAAGCTGTCAGATTCACATCCTTTGCCATATCCTTCTTCAAGAGTCAGGACAATGAAGACAGGAGTCTAAACATGGGGCCAGAGTGATCTGCGCCATCCTCGGTACCAACACCTATTTCTGACAGCTTAAGTTGCTTCTCAGCCTTAGTGAAACTTTCTCAGCTATTCTGGCTCATGATGATCATTCCCTCCTTTGAACTAAAATAGCCTAATTGTCTCTGAGTCATGTGGCAATTAGTCTTGTTTTGGTTTCTGATATCTCTTGCAATTGACTTTTATTGTTAATGTATGCTGCTTGAAGGCAAGGGCTGTTGTGAATTTATTATATTGGTGTATATTTTACAGAGCCTCTTGATTTTTCCCTGGATTTACCTTGGAAAGTTTTCCTGCCTCTTAAATGGTGAGAGGATCCTTTAGAAGATTTCCTAACTCTCAGAATCTTTTAGATTTTTCATGTCATGCTGTGTTTGCTATGGCCTTGAAAAAGCAGTTTTTCCTCCTTTGCAACAGACACAACCAAGGTTCTGGATGAAGACCAGGCATCACAATCTTCCTAGAGGAATACTTACCTTGAGTAGTTTTTTATGGGGCACAAAACCCCCAGTATTCTTAGGCTTAATTTCCATGATCAAATATTTTAAAGATAGAAACAAATGATGTATAGTAGTTAGCTATACGGGCAGGCAAACACAAAATGTTAAGATCTTACATGACTAATTAATACTGTATAAGACACATTTAAATTTTGTTGTACCCACTCTTACATTAGAAATGAATTGATTGATATGGTATTGGTTTTCCTTTAAGGGATTTATTTCTTAATGAATTAGGGGTTTCACATTGAAAAAGAATCTGAGCATTTTTATATACTATCCCAGCTTTCATCTGAGTTATTTCATGTTTTTCATTGCCCCATTGGAAACCCTATTTTGCCAAAGAGTCATTTAATATATTTTTCACACTGGCTTTGATTTGGTGACATGTAACAGTTCTGGAAGAATTAATGATATGTTATCACAAGTTGACTGTGATAGAATAATTACAGTAAATATGCCTATTTTCCTTTGGTGAGAAGAGTCTAAAATTCTACTTTATAGAAGCTATTCTCAGCTCTAAAAGAGCATATATGTAGATGTTCATTTCTTTTCTTCTAACAATTTTAGGAGAAAATACAAACCTTAAGTTATTTCCTAAAATATTTCCCATAATGATCACTACCTTGGATTTTAAGTCTTCTTTCTTCAGGAGTCCTGAGTCTTCTATAAGCACAGTCAGAATGCTGACTCTCCTTTAGGTAGTCAGAATGGGTCTTCCAAGCCTTTGTGTGAGCCCATTAGCTGCCTCAGCTTTTCCTCAACTTTCAGGAAAACACAGGTTACATATTCTTTACATTACTGTGAGAAACCACCTACGTTATTATTTTTTTAAATTTTACTTTTGGCTGGGCACGTTGGCTTACACGTGCAATCCCAACATTTTGGGAGGCTGAGATGAAAGGATTGCTTGAAGCTAGGAGTTTCAAGACAAGCCTGGGTGACAAAGTAAGACCTTGACTATAAAAAAAAAAATTAAAAAAATTACCTGGGCATGGTGGCATGCACCTGTAGTCCCAGCGACTCTGGAGGCTAAGGTGGGAGGATCACTTGAGCCTAGGAGCTCAAGGTTACAGTGAGCTATGATCACATCACTGCATTCCAGTCTGGGTGACAATAACCCTATAATGTAGGTAGTTACTTTTATCTCCATTTTACAAATGAAAAGAACTGAGAGATGTTAAGTTAAAATAACCAATCCAAAAATCACAGATGGGGGATAGCTTTAAAATGGAATAGCAGGAAATTTTAATTTGCAAATAGAATCATTAATGTTTAATAGACTCTTTAATAGAATTAATGAATTGACAGAATCATTAATTCATACTTAGTTAGGAGTGATTGTTGAATAAGTTTCTCAGCTAATTTAGGTCTTCATTATATATTATAACATATTATCTGCATCATTAAAAAATTCCTCATTTCCTCATTGCCTGTCTCTGCTTTTTATTCACTCAAAGTTTTAAAATAGATAAACAGATTTTGTTTGTTTATACTGCTTTTATTAATATTTATGATAAGGTATTTTATACTGGTAATAAATGGACATTAATGATATATATCCTATTGTTTGAAAAAAACATTTTGGATTATAGCCCAAAACTGGAAATAACCAAGAGATAAATAAATGGTGGTATTTTCATACAATAAAATATTACTCAGATAAAAAAGTTCAATTCAAAACTTTAAGTTTAAATTTTATCATTGACATTATTTGCAGTTGTGAAGCATGGTAACATCACAACCTTATATTGCAAAGTTATTAAAAATATTAGCAAGGATACACTAATTGCTGTAGCCGTGTTAACAATTAAGCTAAAGGAATTTCTTGTTAACCAAGAGCAAAAGAAAAGTTTGGTTTTTTTGGTTCTTGATTAACTATTTATAATAGAACTTGCCTTTGGGTAGCCAACAGATTTCACAAATGAAAAAGGAGATTCTGGAACTTACTGTGTAATTACAGGTAACTCTGTAAAGTTTGAAATGTAAAGACCATGCCTTAACACAATTGATAATTGGAATCATGCTGGCATCTTCTTAACATTTCTTGCTTGTCTGTGGAGCATGGCATGATTACTTATACATTACTACATTTAGGAAACTGCCTTTATAAGACCCACTTTTTCTGAAGTTTTCCCTGTTACTCTTTTCTTACGACCGAGTACGATCTCATTATATTTTGGCCAACTTACTGGAGGGCATGCTAAAAAGTGATCTAAATACTTAATTTCTCCTTTCCAGTTGTGCATGGTGTTTTACAAATAAAACTTATATTTACTTGCATGTCACTGAGAAAATTTGACATCTTTAGCATTCATGATACGTGGCAGGGATTATAAATCTATTTTATAAAACTTAACTTCATTAAACATATGAAGAACGTGGGATATTTTTTTCTTGACATAAAAGTTGGCCTCCAGTGACAAATGGCTATTACGTTATTTATTTATGTGAGATTCCTTCATTTCATGTACTGTTACCAGTGTGTTTGATAATGGTTGAAGAACTAGTTGCTGTTGGTTTCTAATACTAATTAATAATTTGCCTTAAGCCTGATCAGTCTTCTTATATCCATCATCAGGTTTTTTTCCTTAAATCTGAAAATTTTTTCTGTATTTTTATAGAGTTCATTGAGGGTAATAATTTTACCCTGTCACAAACATGTAAGTTATTGAAGAATATTGGAATTTTATGATAGTGCTATCATAAATATAAAAGGTAGGGCAAGAGAGATCCAAACAGAGCTCACTTGTATTGTCACTGACAGGCAGTCACACTGTGCTGATAGAATGTGGCCTGGCACTTGATGGAGTGCAACAAATGTAAACTTGGGCAAATTGAGCAGGTATATACAGTCCCGAGTTTAAAGAAGAGAACAAACACCAGTGCACGGCTATAGTATTCTTAATGTAGGATGCATTTTAAAGAATTTCAAATTCTACAAATGGAGAGAGATGGCAGGAGAAGCCTTATTTTGAGTCCTGCACTAAGACAAGTTAACCTCATAGGTGGAATTACCTGGACCTTTTTGTAAGGACAAAATATTTAATCATTAAAAGGCCCTCTGTAGGGTTTGAAATATCTATATTTTATATATGAATGCTTTTATTAATATTTATGGTATGATATTTTATACTGCTGATAAGTGGACATTAATGATACATATCCTATTGTTTGAAAAAAGCATTTTGGATTATAGCCCAAAACTGGAAATAACCAAGAGATAAATAAATGGTGGTGTATTCATATAATAAAATACTATTTAGATGAAAAAGATGAACTTAATTTTATAAACATTATGGACAACATAGTGAGACCCCATCTCTTAAAAAAAAAAAAAAGAAAAGAAAAGCTAGGCATGGTGATGTGTGCCTATAGTTCCAGCTACTCGGGAGGCTGAGGTAGGAGGATTGCTTGAGCCCGGGAGTTTGAGGTTACAGTGAGCTATGATCATGCCACTGGACTCTAGCTAGGAGCCTGGGCAACAAGGCAAGACAAAAACAAAAAAACAAAAATCAGTTGCATTTTTATATATTAGCAGTGAACGCATAGAAATACATGCAATACCATTTATAACTGTTCAATCAAAAGAAATACTTGAGCATATATCTAACAAAACATATATAGGACTTGTATACTGAAAACTGCAAAATACTTATGAAAGAAATCAAAGACCAAAATAGTGAGAGATACTGGGTTCATTGATTGGACGACTCAACGTAGTAAAGATGTCAGTTCTCCTCAAATTAATCCCAAAGTTTAATGTATTTTTTATCAAAAGACCAGGAGGATTTTTTGTACATATAGGCAAGATTATTATCAGTTGTATGTGGAAATACAGGGAAACTAGAATAGCTAAACTGAATTAAAAAATTGGAAGAATCACTCTACCTGATTTTAAGACTTATTATATAGCTCCAGTAATCAGGATTGTGTAATATTGGTGGAAGGATAGACCAAAGGTCAATGAAGCAGAAAAGAAAAGCAGGAATAACAGAATAGAGACCTATATAGATATCCTCAGTAAATTTTTAAATTGGGATATAACTTACATACCGTAAAATTCAGTGGTTTTTGTTATATTCCCAAAGTTGTATAACATTCACTATCATCTAATTCCAGAACGTGATCATCACTTAAAAAATAAATGGTGGCCTGGCACCACGCCTGTAATCCCAGCACTTTGGGAAGCCCAGGTGGGTGGATCACATGAGGTCAGGCATTCGAAACCAGCGTGAGCAACATTGTGAAACCCCATCTTTACTAAATATACAAAAAAAATTAGCCAGGTGTGGTGGTGCATGCCAGTAATCCCAGCTACTTGGGAGGCTGAGGCAGGAGAATCCCTTGAACCTGGGAGGCGGAGGTTGCAGTGAGCCGAAATCACACCATTGCACTCCAGCCTGGGCAAAAGAGCAAAACTCTGTCTCAAAAAAGTAAAATAAAATAAAATAAAATAAATAAAATGTTATATTCATTAGCCATTGCCCAACTGATTTTTGATAAAGATGCAGAAGCAATTCAGTGTAGGAAAGGTAGCCTTTTAAATAAGTGGTGCTGGAGCAACTGGACAGCTGTAAGACCAAAAAAAAAAGGAAAAAAGAAAAAAATCTGACCTAAACTTCACACCTTATATAAAAATTAACTGAAAATGGATCGTGGACTTAAATGTGAAACATAAAGCTAAAAAAAAATTTAGAAGATAACAGGAGAAAATCTTTAGGATATAGAGCAAGGCAAAGAGTTCTGAGACTTGACACCAAAAGTATGATCTAGAAAAGGAAAAACTGGTAAGTTGGACTTCATAAAAACTAAAACGTTTTGGTCTGCTAAAGACCATGTTAAAAGGCTGAAAAGGCAGACTACAGACTGGGAGAAAATATTGTTGAACTACATATCCAGTAAAAGACTACTATCTAGAATATATAAATAACTCCACACTCAATATTAAAAAACCCCAAATAATCCAATTAGAAAATGGCAAACGATGTGAAGGAACATTTCACTGAAGAGGATATACAGATGGCATGTAACCCCATGAAGAGATGTTCAACATCATTAGCCATTAGGGAACTGCAAGTTAAAACCAGAGTGAGATATCTCAAAATAGAGTTTAATTTTTAAAAAGGCTGGGTACGCAGGCACACACCTGTAATCCTAGTACTTTGCGAGGTTGAGGTGGGAGGATCACCTGAGCCTGGAAAGTCGAGGCTGCAGTGAGCCGTGATCCTGCCACTGCAGACCAGCCTGGGCAACGGGAGTGAGACTCTGTCTTAAAAAAAAATTTTTTTAAGGAAAAAATAATATCATTAAATTTAGTAAGTGCAGGAAAAAAGGCTAAAGCAGAAAAAAACCACATGTGATCTCAATGCCTGTATATAACTTCCACTAACATTTTGTTGTATTTTATACATTTTTTTGCCCTGTGCATTTTTATATTATGTAGTTAACTGAATATGCAGTTGTGTCTTGCTTTTTTCAAAATACTCAATATCATGAGTATTTTTATCACTTATATTTTTATCACTTATAATTTATCCATGAATATAAATTTTAAATGGCTTATAATCTTTGTTGTGTGGATGTACAGTAATTTATTTAACCATTCCTTTCATATGTTTAAAGTACTTCCATTTTGTTGCTATTATAAATAATGCTGTGAGAAACATTTTTGTATGTAAACCTCTGTCAGGAATTCTGATTCCTTCCTTACAATATACATTCTTAGATGTAGAATTACTGTGTCACAGCGTGGGCATCTTAGAGACCTTTGTTAACTATACATTGCCAAAATACTTTGCAGAAATATTGTTTCAATTTATACCCCTTTTATGTTATTGCGTTTCTCTTTTCTCTAGGAAAATAAATGTTCATGTTACTCACCTCCACTCAAGGTTTCCAAACACTTTTTCTTGGCTCTCCTCCTACAACTCTGTTCTCAGCTTTCTGACATTGTTTCTCTTTACTCCTTAAATATCTGGGTTTTCTTAGGTTCTGTGCTGTCCCTCTTCTCTGTATGTGTGTTCTTCTTTGAGCTAATCAGAACCAGCCGCTTGTCTTCAACTACAGTTTACATCATAATGACTCCTAAATCCCCTATCTCTTCTGAGTTTTGGGAACCAGTTCTAACACCATATTAGATATCTTTACCTTGTGCCACATAGCCATCACAAATGTAACTCCCTTATCCAAAACTGAACTCATTATCCAACCATACCAACTTCTTCGTCTCCACTGATGGCAGTATGACCCACCATTGGTAGAAGCCAGAAATCTGGGAGTTAGCCTAGATTTCTCCTTGAATTTTGTGTACCACTTGTCAATCACTACATTTTAAGATCCTGCTTCCAAAATAACTCTCTAATTTGTTAACTCCCCTTTTCACTGCCTTAATTTAGGCCCTCATATTTTTTGTACTACTGTATTGGTGTCTCAACTGATATGCCCTTTTCTGACCTAGTTCCATCCCTCAGTTTCATCCTTCACGTTAAAACCAGTTTGTCTTTTTATTTTTTATTTTATTTTTGAGACAGGGTCTGACTCTGTTGCTCAGGCTGGAGTGCAGTGGTGCAATCTTGGCTCACTGCAGCCTCTGCCTTCTGGGCTCAATTCATCCTTCCACCTCAGCCTCCCAAGTAGCTGGGACTATAGGTGCATGCCACCATGCCCAGCTAATTTTTTGTAGATCTAGGGTTTCACCATGTTGCCCAGGCTAGTCTCAAACTCCTGGGCTCAAGTGATCCATCTGCATCGGCCTTCCAAAGTGCTGGGATAGGCTGGGCGCAGTGGGTCACACCTGTAATCCCAGCACTTTGGGAGACCGAGGTGGGTGGATCACTTGAGGTCAAGAGTTCGAGACCAGCCTGGCCAGCATGGGGAATCCTTGACTCCACTAAAAATACAAAAATTACCTGGGCGTGGTGGCGGGTGCCTGTAATTTCAGCTACTTAGGAGGCTGAGGTGGGAGAATCACTTGAACCCAGGAGGCGGAGGTTACAGAGAGCCCAGATCACACCACTGCACTCCAAACAGCCTTGGTGACAAAGCGAGACTCCATCTCAAAAACAAAACAAAATACACAAAATGCTGGGATTACGGGCGTGAGCCACCATGCCCAGCCCAGTTTGTCATTTTAATGCATGCATTTCAGCATGTTTCTCACCTTCACTGTCTTTGGTCTGCTGTAAAATAAAGCCTATTCTCCGTAGCATGGCACTCATGAGCCTGGTCTTGATTTCCTTCCTCGAGGCTACTTTCCTGCTTTATCCCTGGCCATGCCTGATCTGGCTCCCGGTCATGCTGAGCTAGTTTCCTCAATATATTAGAATTGTTTTTCTGTCCTTTATACCTTTGCTCATGTTTTTACTCCCTGACATTTTTCTTCTTTCTTCTATCCAGTTGCCAGATTTCTTTCACATTCTAAGATTCAGGTAACATTATAACCTGCTATGGAAAGGAAGCCCTCTGTAGGAAGAGTTAAGGGCTTCCTCGTCTGTGTTCCCATTGTACCATGTACCTACTTCTTACTTCTTTTCACCACCTCCTACATTGGTGTACTTTTGTTGTTGTTGTTAAGCTGTCCCTATTATACTAGATTGTAATACTTGCTTTCTACCGCCTAGAGCAGGAACCGTGTACTCCAGTTGTTTCCTGAGGGCTTGAGAATAGCATCCGGCATGTAGTAGGTGTTTAATAAATATTTCCTGAGTAGATGAAGGTATGAGTGAATGAATGAAGGGTTTCATGCTGAAAAATGAAAAAAGAGTTTAACTTTAAGAAAAAAGTCATAGATTTTGGAGTCATAGGAATTGAGTTTGAGTCCCACCATCATATCTTAGTGTTCATATAATTTTAGGCAAGTTTTTTTCCTCCTCTGTGCTTTAGTTCGTTTGCAAAAGGGAGGTGGTAGTAGTAGTAGTAATAGTATTAATAGTAGTAGTAATAATAAAAGTGCTTTTAAAATAAATATTCTGCAAATTTTAGTTAATACTGTTACCAGTAATAAAGAGCATCTTCTATATGTAAGCTGCACATGCATAATGCGTTGTCCTGAATGAAGTAAGAGAATTACTTAAAACTTTGGGTAGATGTAGTCATCAATTACAAGATCAATTTACTTGGTTTTGCTATAATTTGGTTGCCATTGTTGACCTATTGCTTTGTTGTCCCATTATCTCATCACTTGCTCAGATGCTGAAGATGGGTCGGGGTGAGTCAGTTTTAGAAAACAGCCTTCCCTGGGCTGGGCGCAGTGGCTCACATCTGTAATCCTAGCACTTTGGGAGGCTAAGGCAGGTGGATCACCTCAGATCAGGAGTTCAGGACCAGCCTGGCTAACGTGGTGAAACCCTGTCTCTACTAAAAAAAAATACAAAAATTAGCCGGGTGTGGTGGCGGGTGCCTGTAATCCCAGCTACTCGGGAGGCTGAGACAGGAGAATTGCTTGAACCTGGGAGGTGGAGGTGGCAGTGAGCCGAGATTGCGCCATTGCACTCCAGCCTGGGCAACAAGAGTGAAATTCCATCTCAAACAAACAAATTAAAAAAAAAGAGAGAAAGAAAAAAAAAAAGAAAACAGCCTTCCCTGAAAGTTGTTTGTAATGCTTATGGCCTAGGATGTGAAATTTACAGGATAATGAAACATGCAGATATTAATAGTGTTCCATATTATTTTTGAATGTGGTTTGACTTTTCTAACTATCAGCAGTGACAAACTTGTGTACTACCAGTCAACCCTGTTTTCCATGTTTTCTCTACAGAGATGTATGGTTAGAGAAGAGATGACTAATGTGTTTTCAAGAAATGCTACTATAACCTTTAAGTCTGATGGGTGGATTGAGCATTTAAAGCTGTTGCTTTTTCATTGCATCTGGATGACTGTATGTTCCTACCAAATGAATCACTTTATGAATATGCATGAGCTTATAAACACAACTTTTTAGAAAAAATTCTTGTATTCTGAAGCAAAATTACGTTGGTAGTATTTTCCAAGTTTTCCGTAAGAAGAAGCTTTCCATTAGCCCTAGAAATTCCTTGAACAATATGTTTTTTCCCCCTTACTTGTATTACATTTAATGACATCTCTGGCTTTATTTTCTCCATTCTTTTTTCCATGGAGTTTCTTAACTTCACTGTTTTTGCCTTGCCTTTTAGATGGGTGAAACAATGATGACTCATTTTAGATTGATGAAAGGGACAGCTTAGCAGCTGGAGAGCTAGTAGACACTAGAGCACTAAATTGCCAGCACCAGCCTTCTCTTCATTGTCCACGTAAGGCTTGTGGCAGAGGTGTGCCCATTCAGTCATTTATTAATATGTAATTTGTAAGTTAGCTGACTTCATCAAATCGTATTTACATTTGACCTGGAGGTTCAATCATGTTTTGCTTTGGGACATTTTTAATTGTTAAAAATCATAATTGGGTTCTGATCAATATATATATGCTGAAGTTCTTATTTAGCCACATCGTGGGCTTTTTTTTTTTCTTTAGCACATCAACAGCACACAGCAGCTCAGAACGGTCAAATTTGTTTCATTAGTGCCTTAACAACCATTCATGATGTATCACATTATAGAATGCAAGTATTGTGACGTGCTACTTAGCAATGGGGATACATTCTGAGAAATGCATCATTAGGTGATTGTCTCCTTGTGGGAACATCATAGAGTGTACTTACACAAACCTAGATGGTGTAGCCTACTACCCACCTAGGCTATATGGTATGGCCTGTTGCTCCTAGGCTACAAACTTGTACAGCATTTTCCTAACTGAATACTGTAGGCAGTAGTAACACAACGGTAAAGTATTTGTGTATCTAAACACAGCTAAACAGGAAAGGTACAGTATAAATATGGCATTATCATCTTACAGGACCTCTGTTGGTATATGGTACATGACTGTATATCCCTTATCTACATTTCCCCCTTTTGGCTTGGATAGACCATCAATTCCTCAGGTTTACATTTATTTTATGTAATCTTAAAGATTTTGTTTTATGTATGGCACCATTTTTTTTTTTCAATACAAATGGTTAGTATAAAACCCAAATTTGAGAAGTTGGTAACAATGGCTTAGTATTGAACACAAGTGTTATGTAAAGTTGTGGGAAAAAACCTTAGCGAGGTAGTCAGGGGATTTGAGTTCCAGATCTGACTGTGCACTTGACTCACCATGTCTTCTTGGTTAATAATCACCTAACAATAAAAATAATAACCTTAATTTACATAATGCTTTGCAGTCTGCAAAGCACTTTTAAAGAAAGTATAGGCTGGGTGTGGTGGCTCACATCCGTAATCCCAGCACTTTGGGAGGCTGAGGCAGGTGGATCACTTGAGTGACTGAGTTCAAGACCAGCCTGGACAACGTGGTGAAACCCTGTTTCTACCAAAAACATAAAAAAGTAGCTGGGCGTGATGAAACATGCCTGTGGTCCCAGCTACTCCAGAGGCTGAGGTGGGAGGATCGTTTGAGCCTGGGAGGCAGAAGTTGCAGTGAGCTGAGATTGTGCCATTGCACTCCAGCCTGGGTGACAGAACCAGATCTTGTCTCAAAAAAAAAATTATATTGGGCATAGATATGATTATTCACATTTTATGATGAGGAAACTAAAATTCAAAGAATTTAAGAGATTTACTGAAGGTCACATACCTGGTAAGGGCTAGAACTAGGATTGATTTTTATCACTTCCCTTTCAATCATACCATGCTACCTCTCATTTTACTTTTATGGGCATCCATTGTGAAATAAGGGGGTTGGACTGGATCAGTGATTTTTTCAAGCTACATTTACACAGAGTCTTAGGATTCTTTTGAGTGGCCTCCAGGTTTGCTTGTGGAATGAAGATTGAAATATAGGGAAAGCTGCTTAGCTTTGCACCAGAGTATACACACTGAGTGAGGTAGTAGTTGCTCATTGACAGTTGAGCAACTACTACATGTTATTATTGATGGATGATTTTGTGGACAAAAAGAAAGTGGAAAGGCATCTGATACAAACTTTTGAGATTTTGTTTTTGTTTTTGTTTTTTAAAGAATGGGGTAGAATTCCATAGCTACTTAAAGCTTGCAAACTACTGCATTAGATGATTTTTTTTTTTTTTTTAAGGCAGGGTCTCACTCTGTCACTCAAGCTAGAGTGTAGTGGCGCCGATCTCAGCTCTCTGCAACCTCCACTTCCTGGGTTCAAGTGATCCTCCCACCTCAGCCTCCCAAGTAACTGGGACTGCAGGCACATGCCACCACCCCTGGGTAATTTTTGTGTGTTTTGGTAGAGTTGGGGTTCCGCCATGTTGCCCAGGCTGGTCTTGAACTCCTGAGCTCAAGTAAACAACCAGCCTTGGCCTCCCGAAGTGCTGGGATTACAGGTGTGAGCCACCATGCCCAGCCAGATGATTTTTAAG
This sequence comes from Theropithecus gelada, assembly GCF_003255815.1. NCBI lineage: Eukaryota > Metazoa > Chordata > Mammalia > Primates > Cercopithecidae > Theropithecus > Theropithecus gelada. The sequence goes on along the minus strand of NC_037682.1, from coordinate 108,542,965 downwards.
GCATGTTTCAGCTTATGAGTTTGTAAAATATTGCAACCTTAACTTCGGTGGTGTTACCTGATGGGCCCCTGATGACTTTACAGACGTTGCAGGCTTACATCAGTTTAGAGTTAAGGGGCATTATTGAAGCCCTGTTTATCTTCCAAGATAGTCTTTATTCTTCATTGCTAAGGTGGCTATTTTTAGTAATCTTTAGGGAAATCTTTAGTATAATCTTTAGGGGAAAGAGGCACAATGGCAGAAATGAGCATGTGTTATTAGTATATTTATTTATATTTATATTTATGCAGCCAATATTGGTAATGCTTTTTTTTTTGTAAAGACTGTGTAGGAGTGAAAGGGGAGTTTTCCTTTCCCCCTTTGAAGGTCAGCTGAAAATCAACTGAAAAAAGGCAGATTAATAGGAGAAAAGGCATAAACATTTTTATTAACATGTATGGGGGAAAATCACAGAGCGATTGCTCACAACCCAGTGAGGTACAGATGCGTATGTACTCATCTTTTTAGGGGAAGGGAGATGGGGAGGTATGGATGATTTTACGGGGCTGGTAAATGATTTTTAAGGTTATTCCGTGGGCTTGGAGAATATACAATGGTCTAGGACAAAGTTTTTTGGGCCTGCAGAGCAGATAGTGGTTTGTGACAAAAGTGTGTCCAGGCCCAGGTGTAGTGGCTCATGCCTGTAATCCCAGCACTTTGGGAGGCTACAGCAGGTGGATCACTTGAGGCCAGGAGTTCGAGACCAGCCTGGCCAACATAGCAAAACCCCGTCTCTACTAAAAATACAAAAAATTAGCTGGGCCATGGTGGCACACATCTGTAATCCCAGCTGCTTGAGAGGCTGAAGTGGGAGAATCACTTGAACCCTAGAAGCGGAGGTTGCAGTGAGGTGGCTTTGCGCTACTGCACTCCAGCCTGGGTGACACAGAGAGACTTTGTCTCAAAAACAAGATAAAGTTACTCCCAAGCACTGGCATAGTGCAGTGTGCTACATATGTGAATATTAGCTGGGCATAGTGGCGCATGCCTATAGTCCCATCTGCTTGGGAGGTTGAGACTAGAGGATCTCCTGAGCCCAGTAGGTCAAGGGTGCAGTGAGGTGTGACTGTGATTCAAGCTTGAGCGACAGAGTGAGTCCCTGTCTAAAAAAAAAAAAAAAAAAAATCTGTCAAGTGTGTTGACATACTTCAGTCTCTCTTCCTGCAATATTAGTTCAGTTAATGAAAACTCAGGGAAGGGACAGAGATAACTGTTTTCTTCTTTGGCAGGTCCAGATTTAGGTAGATAAGGGAACTTCAGAGAACAGCTTCAGCCTGCGCTTTGGGGGTGGTGAGGGGATGGTCAGAGAGGCCTTGAGGCTTCTACGGTTCAGCATGTCAAAGTGCTGTATTTTGAGGTATCGGTTTCTGAGCCTCAACAACTGCTAGTAAGAATGATTGACTGTGGAGTTACATTGGAGTTATCTTCAAAAGTGAAAATGTTAATCGTTTAGCCCACACTAGTTATCTTGGTTGTCGTTTGTGTTTTCTACAGTCTGCCAATGGTTAAACCTGGCATTTCTATCAAGAAGAAACTCTTTTTGCTTCCAGAGGAAAGATATTTTTATGATATTAACCCTTGAAATAGATCTAGTTATTATGTATTCACTTTGTGTTTGTTTCTGAACAAAATAAACCTGTGTGGTAAGATGAAAGTGGGTTTTTCACTTACGATATTAGTTACTTACATTTTTACCTTTTTTTTTTTTTTTTAACTTTTTCACATTTCCTCCCTTGCCCTCCACAATCTGATAAGCATCTCATTGATGACTGTGTTAGTCTATAGACTAATTTAGGCCGTGTGGTTGTAAATGAGATTTCAATTCATTTCTTCTTCTCTTAACCCGTCTCAGAGGAGATATCACAGGGTGACTTTCAATGTTGCCTTTTGACACAAGGACGGTTTGTTTTTGCTTTGACTGGTGGACGGGCCTGCTCTGGTTGATGAATGTAGTTTTATATGCTCATAGGCAGATGAAAGTATTCATTCCACCCTGAGACCCTCTCCTGTCTGCTTAGCGGGGTTATGAAAGCCCCATGGGTATTTGATTTTTCAAGAATTAATCAGTACACAGAAGTTGAAATGTAGACCAAAGGAAAGAGTATGTTTTTTTCAGCTGGACTCTTTTTCTTTTATTTTTCTTTTTTTAATTGTATGGGGTTTACCCTTTGTGTTTCCCAACTTAGGAGTTTGGCTATTAAATAATTATCTTTGACTCTTACACTTTGTAGGTAAAATTTACACACCAGGAAATCCATAGATATTAAATATACAGTTTAATGAGATTTGATGAATTATTATAACCACCACCTTAATCAATAGAGAAAATCTCTATATCACAGATAGTTCCCTTGTGCCTCTTTCCAGTCAATCTCTGGACACATTTACTTGTCTGATAAAAAGATTTTGACATACCCAACTACAAGATGATCAGACCTTTGTTTCTATAGCAGTGGGTGGAATAAAATAAAGTCGGATTTACTTAAAACTAATATTTTCTTTGTAGGCAGGCCTGTTGTTACAGGTAGAAGGTGCTCAAAAGCTGGTTTCTTAACTAATTTATGGATTATTTTTATTTGTTATTTGTTACTTTGTTATTTTTAGTTTTTTTTGGTTTTGTTTTTGTAGAGACGAGTCTCACTATGTTATCCAGGGTGGTCTCAAACATGTGGGCCGAAATAATCTTCCTGCCTCGGCCTCCCAAAGTGTTGGGTGTAAGCCACTGTGCCCAGATTTATTTCATTTCGTTTCGTTTCATTTCATTTCATTTCATTTCATTTTACTTTTTTAGAGGTGGTGCCTTGCTACGTTGCCCAGACAGGACTCGAATTCCTAGGGGATTCTCCTGCTTCAGCCTCCTGAGTAGCTGGGACTATAGGTGCACACCATGGTGCCTAGCTTAATTAATGGAGTTTTTGATAATGGTTGACAAAGATAGTAGTAAGCAAAGTAGCCCTTATATAGACTTTACATCTTAAAACATAATCCCCTATGTGTGAAATTGAGAACAGCTTTCTAGAATAATAAGCAGAGATCTATATGCTAACTAAAAGGCAGAGAGAATATTGGCTCAGCCAGGCCCTCACTTTTTTGTACCTCCCTATCTGTAGAACATCATTTACCTCATCAGCGTGCTAATGGACATTGGTTAATGTTTGGAAAATTCTGTGGAAAGAGTGGAGTTCTGACAATGTGCTCTGACCAAAGCAGGTTAGCAAATTTGTACTAAGTGGTTGACCTTTGATAAGCACCACTCCTTCCCTGCCTGACTTGTGATTCCATTTTTCTTTAGTGCAAATAGTTCTGAAGGTTTAATGTTTATTTTTTTACTGTGATGCAGTAGACTTTCCTCTCTTGTGTAAAAACTGCCTGAATGACTGTGGATGACTCCTAGAATATAGGAATAACAAAATCGATTTCTCCTGTACTCTCAACACAAAATACTTCTGTGACCAAATGTGTGAGAGTATGTCGCCACACACCAAGCAGTCAGCCAGTTCTGCAGCAGCTGCCAGCTGGTGTCCTCTAATGCAGTTCAGTTCAGTTCAGTTCTGACTCTGTCTACCTGGAGATAGCATCAGATCTCACAGATTGAGGGCTCAGCCCCACAAGTCTGTCCCCAATCTTCAGTGCCAGTCACAGGCTCCAGGTGGTTTTACCTATGCTTCTGACCTGCTGGCTATAAACTGGTTTCCCAAGATCCCCTTCTTGGGTTCCATGAAGTTGTTAGAGTGGCTCATAGAACTCAGGAAACACACTGACCGATTCATTATAAAGGATATTTTAAAGGACACAAGTGAACAGCCAGATGAAGAGATACCCAGGGCAAAGCCTGGAAGAGTACTGAGCGCAGGAGAACTGGGGTGCCTCACCCTCCCCACAAGTGGATGTGTTCCTCTTCACTTTCCTGCATGCCCCCTTTTGGGTTTTTATGGAGGCTTCCTTAGGTAAGCATGATTGATTAAGTCATTGACCATTGGTGATCAGCACAACCTTCAGCCCCTCTCCTTTCCCTGGAGGTTGAGGGTGGGGTTTTGAGTTCTAACTGTATGAGCACAGCATTGATTCCCCTGGCAATTGGCCACCAGTCCTGTGGTTATCTAGGGATTTTCCAGAAGTCATCTCATTAACATAAGCTCAGGTGGTTCAAAGGGGCTTGTTATAAATAACAAAAGAGCCGGGCGCGGTGGCTCAAGCCTGTAATCCCAGCACTTTGGGAGGCCGAGGCGGGTGGATCACGAGGTCAGGAGATCGAGACCATCCTGGCTAACATGGTGAAACCCCGTCTCTACTAAAAATACAAAAAAAAAACTAGCCGGGCGAGGTGGCGGGCGCCTGTAGTCCCAGCTACTCGGAGGCTGAGGCAGGAGAATGGCGTGAACCTGGGAGGCGGAGCTTGCAGTGAGCCGAGATCGCGCCACTGCACTCCAGCCTGGGTGACACAGCGCGAGACTCCGTCTCAAAAAAAAAAAAAAAATAAATAAATAAATAAATAACAAAAGACTGCCTTTTGCTTTTATCTCTCTGGAGCTGTTCAGGAACCAGTGGCAAGAGGGCGAATATAGTATTTTAAGCAAAGTCACTTAGGAAATTACAAAGGTTATATAGGAGCTTTGAGCCAGGAACCGTGGAGAGATATACACATACACACATACACACACACACAGACACGCACAAACACACACACACACACATCACAGTGACCCATGATGCTGTTCTCAAAGGCCTGTGTCCTGTGAGAAATGGCTGAGTTGGCTGTTACACTTACTTTTTCTGAGCAAATGGATTTGTAGTTTCATCTGGCTCATTCGTCAGACCCCTGGTTTGGAAGGTTGTATGTTTTTGTTTAGCTAGTAGCAATTGGTGTGGTTGAGGTGGGGCTTTTCTTTGGGGAAGGTACAACTTTGAACTGCTATTATCTTTCAAGTACAAATAGTGTAGTTCCTTATGGCTCAATAGTATCAATAAACTATTGTTTTATTTCCTTTCCCTTTTTTTTTTTTTTTTAAACGGAGTCTCTCTCTGTTGCCCAGTCTGAAGTACTGTGGTGTATCTAAACTCACTGAAACCTCCGCCTCCTGGATTCATGGTGAAATCCTGTCTGTACTAAAAAATACAAAAATTAGCCGGGTGTGGTGGCACGCACCTGTAGCCCCAGCTACTCAGGAGGCTGAGGCAGAATTGCTTGAACCTGGGAGGCAGAGGTTGCAGTGAGCCAAGATCGCGCCACTGCATCCCAGCCTGGGCAACAGAGCGAGACTCTGTCTCAAAAAAAAAAAAAAAAAAAAAGAAGGCGTTGACTGCCAAGTTTAAATATTGGCAGGAGAGGAAGAGATTTCAGTTTTTATGGAGCTTTGTTAATGAGCCTTGACTGTTTATTGCAAGAGTTTTACTTTTAAAATTTACTTAGTAATTATTTACTGATAAAACAACTACTTACTGTAACCAGTAGGTCAGTTCTACTCTTGAGGCTTCACATTTCTTCATTTGTAAAATTAGTACTTGTATTGCTATCCATTCCGTTTCTGAAATTCTGTGATATATACATTTCCTTTAAAATGTTACAATTAAAAAAAAAGTTGCAATAAAGGCCGGGTGCGGTGGCTCACCCTGTAATCCTAGCACTTTGGGAGGCCAAGGCGGGTGGATTGCCTGAGCTCAGGAGTTCGAGACCAGCCTGGGCAACACGATGAAACCTCGTCTCCACTAAAATATGAAAAATTAGCCGGGTGTGGCGGTGTACACCTGTAGTCCCAGCTACTTGGGAGGCTGAGGCAGGAGAATTGCTAGAACCTGGGAGGCGGAGGTTGCAGTGAGCCGAGATCGTACCACTGCTCTCCAGCCTGGGCCACAGAGTGAGACTCTGTCTCTAAGGGGGAAAAAAAAAAGTTACAATAAAGGCCAGGTGCAATGGCTCACCCTGTAATCCTAGCACTTTGGGAGGCTAAGACGGGTGGATCACCTGAGGTCAGGAGTTCAAGACCAGCCTGGCCAGCATGGTGAAACCCCTTAACTACTAAAAATGCAAAAATTAGCCGGGCATGGTGGCAGGTGCCTGTAATCCCAGCTACTCGGGAGGCTGAGGCATGAGAATCAATTGAACCCAGGAGGTAGAGGTTTCAGTGAGTTGAGATGCACTACCGTACTCCAGACTGGGTGACAGAGTGAAACTATTTCAAAAAAATCGAATAAAATAGATAAAATGTTACAATAATTCAGTCGTGTTTAGAGTTGCCATTTTCTGAGTGTTCTGGCCATAGCATTTCTTCTTCTTGCCTTCTTCCTAGCAACATTTGCCCACTTGCTGTGGACTGCTGTTAATTCGGCAGATTCGGAGCTCTTTCCTTCCTGTTGCATTTGTGTTGCACCTGAAGCATCTCATGAAGATGATTTAGATTAGTTCCTGCTATCAAAGATAATCCAATTTAGGATGAAGTCAACAGTAGTTTAAGGGTGGAGTTCTCTTTTGGAACTGTCATTTGGTCAGAATTAGTGAATACTGTTGTAGAGCCGACCCCTGGACAACACAGGTTTGAGCTGCATTTTTTCTTTTTTTTTTTTTTTTTTTTTTTTTTTTAG